>NW_026915857.1:0-51575 GCF_034315485.1 Pezoporus occidentalis | reverse complement strand
AGAGGAGTCTTAGAGGAGTCATAGTGGAGTCATAGAGGAGTCATAGAGGAGTCATAGAGGAGTCATAGAGGAGTCATAGAGGAGTCATAGAGGAGTCAGAGGAGTCATAGAGGAGTCATAGAGGAGTCATACTGTCATAGAGAAGTCATAGAGGAGTCATAGAGGACTCATAGAGGAGTCATAGAGGAGTCATAGAGGAGTCTTAGAGGAGTCTTAGAGGAGTCATAGAGGAGTCATAGAGGAGTCATAGAGGAGTCATAGAGGAGTCATAGAGTCATAGAGGAGTCATAGAGGAGTCATAGAGGAGTCATAGAGGAGTCATAGAGGAGTCATAGAGGAGTCATAGAGGAGTCATAGAGGAGTCATAGAGGAGTCATAGAGGAGTCATAGAGGAGTCATAGAGGAGTCATAGAGGAGTCATAGAGGAGTCATAGAGGAGTCATAGAGGAGTCATAGAGGAGTCATAGAGGAGTCATAGAGGAGTCATAGAGGAGTCATACTGTCATAGAGGAGTCATAGAGGAGTCATAGAGGAGTCATAGAGGAGTCATAGAGGAGTCATAGAGTCATAGAGGAGTCATAGAGGAGTCATAGAGGAGTCATAGAGGAGTCATAGAGGAGTCATAGAGGAGTCATAGAGGAGTCATAGAGGAGTCATAGAGGAGTCATAGAGGAGTCATAGAGGAGTCATAGAGTCATAGAGGAGTCATAGAGGAGTCATAGAGGAGTCATAGAGGAGTCATAGAGGAGTCATAGAGGAGTCATAGAGGAGTCATAGAGGAGTCATAGAGGAGTCATAGAGGAGTCATAGAGGAGTCATAGAGTCATCGAGGAGTCATAGAGGAGTCATAGAGGAGTCATAGAGGAGTCATAGAGGAGTCATAGAGGAGTCATAGAGGAGTCATAGAGGAGTCATAGAGGAGTCATAGAGGAGTCATAGAGTCATAGAGGAGTCATAGAGGAGTCATAGAGGAGTCATAGAGGAGTCATAGAGGAGTCATAGAGGTCATAGAGGAGTCATAGAGGAGTCATAGTCATAGAGGAGTCATAGAGGAGTCATACTGTCATAGAGGAGTCATAGAGGAGTCATACTGTCATAGAGGCGTCATAGAGGAGTCATAGAGGAGTCATAGAGGAGTCATAGAGGAGTCATAGAGGAGTCATAGAGGAGTCATAGAGGAGTCATAGAGGAGTCATAGAGGAGTCATACTGTCATAGAGGAGTCATAGAGGAGTCATAGAGGAGTCATAGAGGAGTCATAGAGGAGTCATAGAGGAGTCATAGAGGAGTCATAGTCATAGAGGAGTCATAGAGGAGTCATAGAGGAGTCATAGAGGAGTCATAGAGGAGTCATAGAGGAGTCATACTGTCATAGAGGAGTCATAGAGGAGTCATAGAGGAGTCATAGAGGAGTCATAGAGGAGTCATAGAGGAGTCATAGAGGAGTCATAGAGGAGTCATAGAGGAGTCATAGAGGAGTCATAGAGGAGTCATAGAGGAGTCATAGAGGAGTCATAGAGGAGTCATAGAGGAGTCATAGAGGAGTCATAGAGGAGTCATAGAGGAGTCATAGAGGAGTCATAGAGGAGTCATAGAGGAGTCATAGAGGAGTCATAGAGGAGTCATAGAGGAGTCATAGAGGAGTCATAGAGGAGTCATAGAGGAGTCATAGAGGAGTCATAGAGGAGTCATAGAGGAGTCATAGAGGAGTCATAGAGGAGTCATAGAGGAGTCATAGAGGAGTCATAGAGGAGTCATAGAGGAGTCATAGAGGAGTCATAGAGGAGTCATAGAGGAGTCATAGAGGAGTCATAGAGGAGTCATAGAGGAGTCATACTGTCATAGAGGAGTCATAGAGGAGTCATAGAGGAGTCATAGAGGAGTCATAGAGGAGTCATAGAGGAGTCATAGAGGAGTCATAGAGGAGTCATAGAGGAGTCATAGAGGAGTCATAGAGGAGTCATAGAGGAGTCATAGAGGAGTCATAGAGGAGTCATAGAGGAGTCATAGATAGAGGAGTCATAGAGGAGTCATAGATAGGAGTCATAGAGGAGTCATACTGAGGAGTCATAGAGTCATACTGTCATAGAGGAGTCATAGAGGAGTCATAGAGGAGTCATAGAGGAGTCATAGAGGAGTCATAGAGGAGTCATAGAGGAGTCATAGAGGAGTCATAGAGGAGTCATAGAGGAGTCATAGAGGAGTCATAGAGGAGTCATAGAGGAGTCATAGAGGAGTCATAGAGGAGTCATAGAGGAGTCATAGAGGAGTCATAGAGGAGTCATAGAGGAGTCATAGAGGAGTCATAGAGGAGTCATAGAGGAGTCATAGAGGAGTCATAGAGGAGTCATAGAGGAGTCATAGAGGAGTCATAGAGGAGTCATAGAGGAGTCATAGAGGAGTCATAGAGGAGTCATAGAGGAGTCATAGAGGAGTCATAGAGGAGTCATAGAGGAGTCATAGAGGAGTCATAGAGGAGTCATAGAGGAGTCATAGAGGAGTCATAGAGGAGTCATAGAGGAGTCATAGAGGAGTCATAGAGGAGTCATAGAGGAGTCATAGAGGAGTCATAGAGGAGTCATAGAGGAGTCATAGAGGAGTCATAGAGGAGTCATAGAGGAGTCATAGAGGAGTCATAGAGGAGTCATAGAGGAGTCATAGAGGAGTCATAGAGGAGTCATAGAGGAGTCATAGAGGAGTCATAGAGGAGTCATACTGGAGTCATAGAGGAGTCATAGAGGAGTCATAGAGGAGTCATAGAGGAGTCATAGAGGAGTCATAGAGGAGTCATAGAGGAGTCATAGAGGAGTCATAGAGGAGTCATAGAGGAGTCATAGAGGAGTCATAGAGGAGTCATAGAGGAGTCATAGAGGAGTCATAGAGGAGTCATACTGTCATAGAGGAGTCATAGAGGAGTCATAGAGGAGTCATAGAGGAGTCATAGAGGAGTCATAGAGGAGTCATAGAGGAGTCATAGAGGAGTCATAGAGGAGTCATAGAGGAGTCATACTTAGAGGAGTCATAGAGGAGTCATACTGTCATAGAGGAGTCATAGAGGAGTCATAGAGGCGTCATAGAGGAGTCATAGAGGAGTCATAGAGGAGTCATAGAGGAGTCATAGAGGAGTCATAGAGGAGTCATAGAGGAGTCATAGAGGAGTCATAGAGGAGTCATAGAGGAGTCATAGAGGAGTCATAGAGGAGTCATAGAGGAGTCATAGAGGAGTCATAGAGGAGTCATAGAGGAGTCATAGAGGAGTCATAGAGTAGTCATAGAGGAGTCATAGAGGAGTCATAGAGGAGTCATACTGTTATAGAGGAGTCATAGAGGAGTCATACTGTTATAGAGGAGTCATAGAGGAGTCATACTGGAGTCATAGAGGAGTCATAGAGTCATAGAGGAGTCATAGAGGAGTCATAGAGGAGTCATAGAGGAGTCATAGAGGAGTCATAGAGGAGTCATAGAGGAGTCATAGAGGAGTCATACTGTTATAGAGGAGTCATAGAGGAGTCATAGAGGAGTCATAGAGGAGTCATAGAGGAGTCATAGAGGAGTCATAGAGGAGTCATAGAGGAGTCATACTGTATTAGAGGAGTCATAGAGGAGTCATAGAGGAGTCATAGAGGAGTCATACTGTCATAGAGGAGTCATAGAGGAGTCATACTGTTATAGAGGAGTCATAGAGGAGTCATACTGTTATAGTCATAGAGGAGTCATAGAGGAGTCATACTGTCATAGAGGAGTCATAGAGGAGTCATACTGAGGAGTCATAGAGGAGTCATAGATAGAGGAGTCATAGAGGAGTCATAGAGGAGTCATAGAGGAGTCATAGAGGAGTCATAGAGGAGTCATAGAGGAGTCATAGAGGAGTCATAGAGGAGTCATAGAGGAGTCATACTGTTATAGAGGAGTCATAGAGGAGTCATACTGTTATAGAGGAGTCATAGAGGAGTCATACTGGTATAGAGGAGTCATAGAGGAGTCATACTGTTATAGAGGAGTCATAGAGGAGTCATAGAGGAGTCATAGAGGAGTCATAGAGGAGTCATAGAGGAGTCATAGAGGAGTCATAGAGGAGTCATAGAGGAGTCATAGAGGAGTCATAGAGGAGTCATAGAGGAGTCATAGAGGAGTCATAGAGGAGTCATAGAGGAGTCATACTGTCATAGAGGAGTCATAGAGGAGTCATACTGTTATAGAGGAGTCATAGAGGAGTCATAGAGGAGTCATAGAGGAGTCATAGAGGAGTCATAGAGGAGTCATAGAGGAGTCATAGAGGAGTCATAGAGGAGTCATAGAGGAGTCATAGAGGAGTCATAGAGGAGTCATAGAGGAGTCATAGAGGAGTCATAGAGGAGTCATAGAGGAGTCATAGAGGAGTCATAGAGGAGTCATAGAGGAGTCATAGAGGAGTCATAGAGGAGTCATAGAGGAGTCATAGAGGAGTCATAGAGGAGTCATAGAGGAGTCATAGAGGAGTCATAGAGGAGTCATACTGTCATAGAGGAGTCATAGAGGAGTCATACTGTTATAGAGGAGTCATAGAGGAGTCATAGAGGAGTCATAGAGGAGTCATAGAGGAGTCATAGAGGAGTCATAGAGGAGTCATAGAGGAGTCATACTGTCATAGAGGAGTCATAGAGGAGTCATAGAGGAGTCATAGAGGAGTCATACTGTCATAGAGGAGTCATAGAGGAGTCATACTGTTATAGAGGAGTCATAGAGGAGTCATACTGTTATAGAGGAGTCATAGAGGAGTCATAGAGGAGTCATAGAGGAGTCATAGAGGAGTCATAGAGGAGTCATAGAGGAGTCATAGAGGAGTCATAGAGGAGTCATAGAGGAGTCATAGAGGAGTCATAGAGGAGTCATACTGTTATAGAGGAGTCATAGAGGAGTCATAGAGGAGTCATAGAGGAGTCATACTGTCATAGAGGAGTCATAGAGGAGTCATAGAGGAGTCATAGAGGAGTCATAGAGGAGTCATACTGTTATAGAGGAGTCATAGAGGAGTCATACTGGAGTCATAGAGGAGTCATAGAGGAGTCATAGAGGAGTCATAGAGGAGTCATAGAGGAGTCATAGAGGAGTCATAGAGGAGTCATAGAGGAGTCATAGAGGAGTCATACTGGAGTATAGAGGAGTCATAGAGGAGTCATAGAGGAGTCATAGAGGAGTCATAGAGGAGTCATACTGTTATAGAGGAGTCATAGAGGAGTCATAGAGGAGTCATAGAGGAGTCATAGAGGAGTCATAGAGGAGTCATAGAGGAGTCATAGAGGAGTCATAGAGGAGTCATATAGAGGAGTCATAGAGGAGTCATAGAGGAGTCATAGAGGAGTCATAGAGGAGTCATAGAGGAGTCATAGAGGAGTCATAGAGGAGTCATAGAGGAGTCATAGAGGAGTCATAGAGGAGTCATAGAGGAGTCATAGAGGAGTCATAGAGGAGTCATAGAGGAGTCATAGAGGAGTCATAGAGGAGTCATACTGTCATAGAGGAGTCATAGAGGAGTCATACTGTTATAGAGGAGTCATAGAGGAGTCATACTGTTATAGAGGAGTCATAGAGGAGTCATAGAGGAGTCATAGAGGAGTCATAGAGGAGTCATAGAGGAGTCATAGAGGAGTCATAGAGGAGTCATACTGTCATAGAGGAGTCATAGAGGAGTCATACTGTTATAGAGGAGTCATAGAGGAGTCATAGAGGAGTCATAGAGGAGTCATAGAGGAGTCATAGAGGAGTCATAGAGGAGTCATAGAGGAGTCATAGATAGAGGAGTCATAGAGGAGTCATACTGTTATAGAGGAGTCATAGAGGAGTCATAGTCATAGAGGCGTCATAGAGGAGTCATAGAGGCGTCATAGAGGCGTCATAGAGGAGTCATAGAGGAGTCATAGAGGCGTCATAGTCATAGAGGAGTCATAGAGGAGTCATAGAGGAGTCATAGAGGAGTCATAGAGGAGTCATAGAGGAGTCATAGAGGAGTCATAGAGGAGTCATAGAGGAGTCATAGAGGAGTCATAGAGGAGTCATAGAGGAGTCATAGAGGAGTCATAGAGGAGTCATAGAGGAGTCATAGAGGAGTCATAGAGGAGTCATAGAGGAGTCATAGAGGAGTCATAGAGGAGTCATAGTGTCATAGGGGAGTCATAGAGGAGTCATAGAGTAGTCATAGAGGAGTCATAGAGGAGTCATAGAGGAGTCAAAGAGGAGTCATAGAGGAGTCATAGAGGAGTCATAGAGGAGTCATAGGGAGTCATAGAGGAGTCATAGAGGAGTCATAGATGAGTCTTAGAGGTGTCATAGAGGAGTCATACTGTTATAGATGTGTCATAGAGGAGTCATAGAGGAGTCATAGGGGAGTCATAGGGGAGTCATAGGGGAGTCATAGGGGAGTCATAGGGGAGTCATAGGGGAGTAATAGGGGAGTCATAGGGGAGTCATAGGGGAGTCATAGGGGAGTCATAGAGGAGTCATAGAGGAGTCCTACTGTTATAGAGGAGTCATAGAGGAGTCCTACTGTTATAGAGGAGTCATAGAGGAGTCTTAGAGGAGTCATACTGTTATAGAGGAGTCATAGAGGAGTCATACTGTTATAGAGGAGTCATAGAGGAGTCATACTGTTATACTCTTATAGAGGAGTCATAGAGGAGTCATACTCTTATAGAGGAGTCATAGAGGAGTCATACTCTTATAGAGGAGTCATAGAGGAGTCATACTGTTATAGAGGAGTCATAGAGGAGTCATACTGTTATAGAGGAGTCATAGAGGAGTCATACTGTTCATAGAGGAGTCATAGAGGAGTCATAGAGGAGTCATACTGTTCATAGAGGAGTCATAGAGGAGTCATACTGTTATAGAGGAGTCATAGAGGAGTCATAGAGGAGTCATAGAGGAGTCATAGAGGAGTATAGAGGAGTCATAGAGTAGTCATAGAGGAGTCATACTCTTATAGTCATAGAGAAGTCTATAGAGGAGTCATAGAGGAGTCATAGAGGAGTCATACTGTCATAGTCAGAGAGGAGTCATAGAGGAGTCATACTGTTATAGAGGAGTCATAAGTTGAGGAGTCATGAGGAGTCATAGAGGAGTCATAGTTAGGAGTCATAGAGGAGTCATCTTGTTATAGAGGAGTCATAGAGGAGTCATACTGTTATAGAGGAGTCATAGAGGAGTCATACTGTTATAGAGGAGTCATAGAGGAGTCATAGAGGAGTCATAGAGGAGTCATAGAGGAGTCATAGAGGAGTCATAGAGGAGTCATAGAGGAGTCATAGAGGAGTCATAGAGGAGTCATAGAGTAGTCATACTCTTATAGAGGAGTCATATACGAGTAATAGAGGAGTCATAGAGGAGTCATAGAGGAGTCATACTCTTATAGAGATGAGGTCAACTCTTATAGAGGAGTCATAGAGGAGTCATACTCTTATAGAGGAGTCATAGAGGAGTCATACTCTTATAGAGGAGTCATAGAGGAGTCATACTCTTATACAGGAGTCATAGAGGAGTCATACTCTTATAGAGGAGTCATAGAGGAGTCATACTGTTATAGAGGAGTCATAGTCCTCTATGAGTCCTTGATGAGTCATAGAGGAGTCATAGAGGAGTGGAGTATAGAGGCGTCATAGAGGAGTCAAAAGAGGAGTCATAGAGGAGTCATAGAGGAGTCATAGAGGAGTCATAGAGGAGTCATAGAGGAGTCATAGAGAGAGTCATAGAGGAGTCATAGAGGAGTCATAGAGGAGTCATAGAGGAGTCATAGAGGAGTCATAGAGGAGTCATACTGTTATAGAGGAGTCATAGAGGAGTCATACTCTTATAGAGGAGTCATAGAGGAGTCATAGAGGAGTTATAGAGGAGTCATAGAGGAGTCATAGAGGAGTCATACTCTTATAGAGGAGTCATAGAGGAGTCATACTGTTATAGAGGAGTCATAGATGAGTCATACTGTTATAGAGGAGTCATAGAGGAGTCATAGAGGAGTCATACTGTTATAGAGGAGTCATAGAGGAGTCATAGAGGAGTCATAGAGGAGTCATAGAGGAGTCATAGAGGAGTCATAGAGGAGTCATAGAGGAGTCATAGGGGAGTCATAGGGGAGTCATAGGGGAGTCATAGGGGAGTCATTGGGGAGTAATAGGGGAGTCATAGGGAGTCTAGAGGAGTCATACTCTTATAGAGGAGTCATAGAGGAGTCATACTCTTATAGAGGAGTCATAGAGGAGTCATACTGTTATAGAGGAGTCATAGAGGAGTCATACTGTTATAGAGGAGTCATAGAGGAGTCATACTCTTATAGAGGAGTCATAGAGGAGTCATACTGTTATAGAGGAGTCATACATACTCTTATAGAGGAGTCATAGAGGAGTCATACTCTTATAGAGGAGTCATAGAGGAGTCATACTCTTATAGAGGAGTCATAGAGGAGTCATACTGTTATAGAGGAGTCATAGAGGAGTCATACTGTTATAGAGGAGTCATAGAGGAGTCATACTGTTATAGAGGAGTCATACTGTTATAGAGGAGTCATACTGTTATAGAGGAGTCATAGAGGAGTCATACTGTTATAGAGGAGTCATAGAGGAGTCATAGTCTTATATAGGAGTCATAGAGGAGTCATACTCTTATAGAGGAGTCATAGAGGAGTCATACTCTTATAGAGGAGTCATACTCTTATAGAGGAGTCATAGAGGAGTCATACTCTTATAGAGGAGTCATAGAGGAGTCATAGAGGAGTCATACTCTTATATAGGAGTCATAGAGGAGTCATAGAGGAGTCATACTCTTATAGAGGAGTCATAGAGGAGTCATAGAGGAGTCATAGAGGAGTCATAGAGGAGTCATAGAGGAGTCATACTCTTATAGAGGAGTCATAGAGGAGTCATACTCTTAGAGAGGAGTCATAGAGGAGTCATGAGTAATCGTCATAGAGGAGTCATAGAGGAGTCATACTCTTATAGAGGAGTCATAGAGGAGTCATACTCTTATAGAGGAGTCGTAGAGGAGTCGTAGAGGAGTCGTAGAGGAGTCGTAGAGGAGTCGTAGAGGAGTCGTAGAGGAGTCATACTCTTATAGAGGAGTCATAGAGGAGTCATAGAGGAGTCATAGAGGAGTCATAGAGGAGTCATACTGTTATAGAGGAGTCATACTCTTATAGAGGAGTAATAGAGGAGTCATAGAGGAGTCATACTCTTATAGAGGAGTCATAGAGGAGTCATACTCTTATAGAGGAGTCATAGAGGAGTCATACTGTTCATACTCTTATAGAGGAGTCATAGAGGAGTCATACTCTTATAGAGGAGTCATAGAGGAGTCATACTCTTATAGAGGAGTCATAGAGGAGTCAGACTGTTATAGAGGAGTCATAGAGGAGTCATACTCTTATAGAGGAGTCATAGAGGAGTCATAGAGGAGTCATAGAGGAGTCATAGAGGAGTCATAGAGGAGTCATAGAGGAGTCATAGAGGAGTCATCGAGGAGTCATAGAGCAGTCATAGAGGAGTCATAGAGGAGTCATAGAGGAGTCATAGAGGAGTCATAGAGGAGTCATAGAGGAGTCATAGAGGAGTCATAGAGGAGTCATAGAGGAGTCATAGAGGAGTCATAGAGGAGTCATAGAGGAGTCATAGAGGAGTCATAGAGGAGTCATAGAGGAGTCATAGAGGAGTCATAGAGGAGTCATAGAGGTCATAGAGGAGTCATAGAGGAGTCATAGAGGAGTCATAGAGGAGTCATAGAGGAGTCATAGAGGAGTCATAGAGGAGTCATAGAGGAGTCATAGAGGAGTCATAGAGGAGTCATAGAGGAGTCATAGAGGAGTCATAGAGGAGTCATAGAGGAGTCATAGAGGAGTCATAGAGGAGTCATAGAGGAGTCATAGAGGAGTCATAGAGGAGTCATAGAGGAGTCATAGAGGAGTCATAGAGGAGTCATAGAGGAGTCATAGAGGAGTCATAGAGGAGTCATAGAGGAGTCATAGAGGAGTCATAGAGGAGTCATAGAGGAGTCATAGAGGAGTCATAGAGGAGTCATAGAGGAGTCATAGAGTCATAGAGGAGTCATAGAGGAGTCATACTGTCATAGAGGAGTCATAGAGGAGTCATAGAGGAGTCATAGAGGAGTCATAGAGGAGTCATAGAGGAGTCATACTGTCATAGAGGAGTCATAGAGGAGTCATAGAGGAGTCATAGAGGCATAGAGGCGTCATAGAGGAGTCATAGAGGAGTCATAGAGGAGTCATAGAGGAGTCATAGAGGAGTCATAGAGGAGTCATAGAGGAGTCATAGAGAGGAGTCATAGAGGAGTCATAGAGGAGTCATAGAGGAGTCATAGAGGAGTCATAGAGGAGTCATAGAGGAGTCATAGTCATACTGTCATAGAGGAGTCATAGAGGAGTCATGGAGGAGTCATAGAGGAGTCATAGAGGAGTCATAGGGGAGTCATACTGTCATAGAGGAGTCATAGAGGAGTCATAGAGGAGTCATAGAGGAGTCATAGAGGAGTCATAGAGGAGTCATAGAGGAGTCATAGAGGAGTCATAGAGGAGTCATAGATAGAGGAGTCATAGAGGAGTCATAGAGGAGTCATACTGTCATAGAGGAGTCATAGAGGAGTCATAGAGGAGTCATAGAGGTGTCATAGAGGAGTCATAGAGGAGTCATAGAGGAGTCATAGAGTCATAGTCTAGTCATAGAGGAGTCATAGAGGAGTCATAGAGGAGTCATAGAGGAGTCATAGAGGAGTCATAGAGGAGTCATAGAGGAGTCATAGAGGAGTCATAGAGGAGTCATAGAGGAGTCATAGAGGAGTCATAGAGGAGTCATAGATAGAGGAGTCATAGAGGAGTCATAGAGGAGTCATAGAGGAGTCATAGAGGAGTCATAGAGGAGTCATAGAGGAGTCATAGAGGAGTCATAGAGGAGTCATAGAGGAGTCATAGAGGAGTCATAGAGGAGTCATAGAGGAGTCATAGAGGAGTCATAGAGGAGTCATAGAGGAGTCATAGAGGAGTCATAGAGGAGTCATAGAGGAGTCATAGAGGAGTCATAGAGGAGTCATAGAGGAGTCATAGAGGAGTCATAGAGGAGTCATAGAGGAGTCATAGAGGAGTCATACTGTCATAGAGGAGTCATAGAGGAGTCATAGAGGAGTCATAGAGGAGTCATAGAGGAGTCATAGAGGAGTCATAGAGGAGTCATAGAGGAGTCATAGAGTAGTCATACTGTCATAGAGAAGTCATAGAGGAGTCATAGAGGAGTCATAGAGGAGTCATAGAGGAGTCATAGAGGAGTCATAGAGGAGTCATAGAGGAGTCATAGAGGAGTCATAGAGGAGTCATAGAGGAGTCATAGAGGAGTCATAGAGGAGTCATAGAGGAGTCATAGAGGAGTCATAGATAGAGGAGTCATAGAGGAGTCATAGAGGAGTCATAGAGGAGTCATAGAGGAGTCATAGAGGAGTCATAGAGGAGTCATAGAGGAGTCATAGAGGAGTCATAGAGGAGTCATAGAGGAGTCATAGAGGAGTCATAGAGGAGTCATAGAGGAGTCATAGAGGAGTCATAGATAGAGGAGTCATAGAGGAGTCATAGAGGAGTCATAGAGGAGTCATAGAGGAGTCATAGAGGAGTCATAGAGGAGTCATAGAGGAGTCATAGAGGAGTCATAGAGGAGTCATAGAGGAGTCATAGAGGAGTCATAGAGGAGTCATAGAGGAGTCATAGAGGAGTCATAGAGGAGTCATAGAGGAGTCATAGAGGAGTCATAGAGTCATAGAGGAGTCATAGAGGAGTCATACTGTCATAGAGGAGTCATAGAGGAGTCATAGAGGAGTCATAGAGGAGTCATAGAGGAGTCATAGAGGAGTCATAGAGGAGTCATAGAGGAGTCATAGAGGAGTCATAGAGGAGTCATAGAGGAGTCATAGAGGAGTCATAGAGGAGTCATAGAGGAGTCATAGAGGAGTCATAGAGGAGTCATAGAGGAGTCATAGAGGAGTCATAGAGGAGTCATAGAGGAGTCATAGAGGAGTCATAGAGGAGTCATAGAGGAGTCATAGAGGAGTCATAGAGGAGAGGAGTCATAGAGGAGTCATAGAGGAGTCATAGAGGAGTCATAGAGGAGTCATAGAGGAGTCATAGAGGAGTCATAGAGGAGTCATAGAGGAGTCATAGAGGAGTCATAGAGGAGTCATAGAGGAGTCATAGATGAGTCATAGAGGAGTCATAGAGGAGTCATACTGTCATAGAGGAGTCATAGAGGAGTCATAGAGGAGTCATAGAGGAGTCATAGAGGAGTCATAGAGGAGTCATAGAGGAGTCATAGAGGAGTCATAGAGGAGTCATAGAGGAGTCATAGAGGAGTCATAGAGGAGTCATAGAGGAGTCATAGTCATAGAGGAGTCATAGAGGAGTCATAGAGGAGTCATAGAGTCATAGAGGAGTCATAGAGGAGTCATAGAGGAGTCATAGAGGAGTCATAGGAGTCATAGAGGAGTCATAGAGGAGTCATAGAGGAGTCATAGAGGAGTCATAGAGGAGTCATAGAGGAGTCATAGAGGAGTCATAGAGGAGTCATAGAGGAGTCATAGAGGAGTCATAGAGGAGTCATAGAGGAGTCATAGAGGAGTCATAGAGGAGTCTTAGAGGAGTCATAGAGGAGTCATAGAGGAGTCATAGAGGAGTCATAGAGGAGTCACACTGTATATAGAGGAGTCATAGAGGAGTCATACTGTCATAGAGGAGTCATAGAGGAGTCATAGAGGAGTCATAGAGGAGTCATAGAGGAGTCATAGAGTCATAGAGGAGTCATAGAGGAGTCATAGAGGAGTCATAGAGGAGTCATAGAGGAGTCATAGAGGAGTCATAGAGGAGTCATAGAGGAGTCATAGAGGAGTCATAGAGGAGTCATAGATAGAGGAGTCATAGAGGAGTCATATAGTCATAGAGGAGTCATAGAGGAGTCATAGAGGAGTCATAGAGGAGTCATAGAGGAGTCATAGAGGAGTCATAGAGGAGTCATAGAGGAGTCATAGAGGAGTCATAGAGGAGTCATAGAGGAGTCATAGAGGAGTCATAGAGGAGTCATAGAGGAGTCATAGAGGAGTCATAGAGGAGTCATAGAGGAGTCATAGAGGAGTCATAGAGGAGTCATAGAGGAGTCATAGAGGAGTCATAGAGGAGTCATAGAGGAGTCATAGAGGAGTCATAGAGGAGTCATAGAGGAGTCATAGAGGAGTCATAGAGGAGTCATAGAGGAGTCATAGAGTCATAGAGGAGTCATAGAGGAGTCATAGAGGAGTCATAGAGGAGTCATAGAGGAGTCATAGAGGAGTCATAGAGGAGTCATAGAGGAGTCATAGAGCAGTCATAGAGGAGTCATAGAGGAGTCATAGAGGAGTCAGAGGAGTCAGAGAAGTCATAGAGGAGTCATAGAGTCATAGAGGAGTCATAGAGGAGTCATAGAGGAGTCATAGAGGAGTCATAGAGGAGTCATAGAGGAGTCATAGAGGAGTCATAGAGGAGTCATAGAGGAGTCATAGAGGAGTCATAGAGGAGTCATAGAGGAGTCATAGAGGAGTCATAGAGGAGTCATAGAGGAGTCATAGAGGAGTCATAGAGGAGTCATAGAGGAGTCATAGAGGAGTCATAGAGGAGTCATAGAGGAGTCATAGAGGAGTCATAGAGGAGTCATAGAGGAGTCATAGAGGAGTCATAGAGGAGTCATAGAGGAGTCATAGAGGAGTCATAGAGGAGTCATAGAGGAGTCATAGAGGAGTCATAGAGGAGTCATAGAGGAGTCATAGAGGAGTCATAGAGGAGTCATAGAGGAGTCATAGAGGAGTCATAGAGGAGTCATAGAGGAGTCATAGAGGAGTCATAGAGGAGTCATAGAGGAGTCATAGAGGAGTCATAGAGGAGTCATAGAGGAGTCATAGAGGAGTCATAGAGGAGTCATAGAGGAGTCATAGAGGAGTCATAGAGGAGTCATAGAGGAGTCATAGAGGAGTCATAGAGGAGTCATAGAGGAGTCATAGAGGAGTCATAGAGGAGTCATAGAGGAGTCATAGATAGAGGAGTCATAGAGGAGTCATAGAGGAGTCATAGAGGAGTCATAGAGGAGTCATAGAGGATAGAGTCATAGAGGAGTCATAGAGGAGTCATAGAGGAGTCATAGAGGAGTCATAGAGGAGTCATAGAGGAGTCATAGAGGAGTCATAGAGGAGTCATAGAGGAGTCATAGAGGAGTCATAGAGGAGTCATAGAGGAGTCATAGAGGAGTCATAGAGGAGTCAGAGGGGAGTCATAGAGGAGTCAGAGGGGAGTCATAGAGGAGTCATAGAGGAGTCTTAGAGGAGTCATAGAGGAGTCCTACTCTCATAGAGGAGTCATAGAGGAGTCATAGAATAGTCATAGAGGAGTCATAGAGGAGTCATAGAGGAGTCATAGAAGAGTCATAGAGGAGTCATAGAGGAGTCATAGAGGAGTCATAGAGGAGTCATAGAGGAGTCATAGAGGAGTCATAGAGGAGTCATAGAGGAGTCATAGAGGAGTCATAGAGGAGTCATAGAGGAGTCATAGAGGAGTCATAGAGGAGTCATAGAGGAGTCATAGAGGAGTCATAGAGGAGTCATAGAGGAGTCATAGAGGAGTCATAGAGGAGTCATAGAGGAGTCATAGAGGAGTCATAGAGGAGTCATAGAGGAGTCATAGAGGAGTCATAGAGGAGTCATAGAGGAGTCATAGAGGAGTCATAGAGGAGTCATAGAGGAGTCATAGAGGAGTCATAGAGGAGTCATAGAGGAGTCATAGAGGAGTCATAGAGGAGTCATAGAGGAGTCATAGAGGAGTCATAGAGGAGTCATAGAGGAGTCATAGAGGAGTCATAGAGGAGTCATAGAGGAGTCATAGAGGAGTCATAGAGGAGTCATAGAGGAGTCATAGAGGAGTCATAGAGGAGTCATAGAGGAGTCATAGAGGAGTCATAGAGGAGTCATAGAGTCATAGTCATAGAGGAGTCATAGAGGAGTCATAGAGGAGTCATAGAGGAGTCATAGAGGAGTCATAGAGGAGTCATAGAGGAGTCATAGAGGAGTCATAGAGGAGTCATAGAGGAGTCATAGAGGAGTCATAGAGGAGTCATAGAGGAGTCATAGAGGAGTCATAGAGGAGTCATAGAGGAGTCATAGAGGAGTCATAGAGGAGTCATAGAGGAGTCATAGAGGAGTCATAGAGGAGTCATAGAGGAGTCATAGAGGAGTCATAGAGGAGTCATAGAGGAGTCATAGAGGAGTCATAGAGGAGTCATAGAGGAGTCATAGAGGAGTCATAGAGGAGTCATAGAGGAGTCATAGAGGAGTCATAGAGGAGTCATAGAGGAGTCATAGAGGAGTCATAGAGTCATAGAGGAGTCATAGAGGAGTCATAGAGGAGTCATAGAGGAGTCATAGAGGAGTCATAGAGGAGTCATAGAGGAGTCATAGAGGAGTCATAGAGGAGTCATAGAGGAGTCATAGAGGAGTCATAGAGGAGTCATAGAGGAGTCATAGAGGAGTCATAGAGGAGTCATAGAGGAGTCATAGAGGAGTCATAGAGGAGTCATAGAGGAGTCATAGAGGAGTCATAGAGGAGTCATAGAGGAGTCATAGAGGAGTCATAGAGGAGTCATAGAGGAGTCATAGAGGAGTCATAGAGGAGTCATAGAGGAGTCATAGAGGAGTCATAGAGGAGTCATAGAGGAGTCATAGAGGAGTCATAGAGGAGTCATAGAGGAGTCATAGAGGAGTCATAGAGGAGTCATAGAGGAGTCATAGAGGAGTCATAGAGGAGTCATAGAGGAGTCATAGAGGAGTCATAGAGGAGTCATAGAGGAGTCATAGAGGAGTCATAGAGGAGTCATAGAGGAGTCATAGAGGAGTCATAGAGGAGGAGTCAGTCATATAGAGGAGTCATAGAGGAGTCATAGAGGAGTCATAGAGGAGTCATAGAGGAGTCATAGAGGAGTCATAGAGGAGTCATAGAGGAGTCATAGAGGAGTCATAGAGGAGTCATAGAGGAGTCATAGAGGAGTCATAGAGGAGTCATAGAGGAGTCATAGAGGAGTCATAGAGGAGTCATAGAGGAGTCATAGAGGAGTCATAGAGGAGTCATAGAGGAGTCATAGAGGAGTCATAGAGGAGTCATAGAGGAGTCATAGAGGAGTCATAGAGGAGTCATAGAGGAGTCATAGAGGAGTCATAGAGGAGTCATAGAGGAGTCATAGAGGAGTCATAGAGGAGTCATAGAGGAGTCATAGAGGAGTCATAGAGGAGTCATAGAGGAGTCATAGAGGAGTCATAGAGGAGTCATAGAGGAGTCATAGAGGAGTCATAGAGGAGTCATAGAGGAGTCATAGAGGAGTCATAGAGGAGTCATAGAGGAGTCATAGAGGAGTCATAGAGGAGTCATAGAGGAGTCATAGAGGAGTCATAGAGGAGTCATAGAGGAGTCATAGAGGAGTCATAGAGGAGTCATAGAGGAGTCATAGAGGAGTCATAGAGGAGTCATAGAGGAGTCATAGAGGAGTCATAGAGGAGTCATAGAGGAGTCATAGAGGAGTCATAGAGGAGTCATAGAGGAGTCATAGAGGAGTCATAGAGGAGTCATAGAGGAGTCATAGAGGAGTCATAGAGGAGTCATAGAGGAGTCATAGAGGAGTCATAGAGGAGTCATAGAGGAGTCATAGATAGGAGTCATAGAGGAGTCATAGAGGAGTCATAGAGGAGTCATAGAGGAGTCATAGAGGAGTCATAGAGGAGTCATAGAGGAGTCATAGAGGAGTCATATAGTCATACTGTCATAGAGGAGTCATAGAGGAGTCATAGAGGAGTCATAGAGGAGTCATAGAGGAGTCATAGAGGAGTCATAGAGGAGTCATAGAGGAGTCATAGAGGAGTCATAGAGGAGTCATAGAGGAGTCATAGAGGAGTCTAGAGGAGTCATAGAGGAGTCATAGAGGAGTCATAGAGGAGTCATAGAGGAGTCATAGAGGAGTCATAGAGGAGTCATAGAGGAGTCATAGAGGAGTCATAGAGGAGTCATAGAGGAGTCATAGAGGAGTCATAGAGGAGTCATAGTCATAGAGGAGTCATAGAGGAGTCATAGAGGAGTCATAGAGGAGTCATAGAGGAGTCATAGAGGAGTCATAGAGGAGTCATAGAGGAGTCATAGAGGAGTCATAGAGGAGTCATAGAGGAGTCATAGAGGAGTCATAGAGGAGTCATAGAGGAGTCATAGAGGAGTCATAGAGGAGTCATAGAGGAGTCATAGAGGAGTCATAGAGGAGAGGAGTCATAGAGGAGTCATAGAGGAGTCATAGATAGAGAGTCATAGAGGAGTCATAGAGGAGTCATAGAGAGTCATAGAGGAGTCATAGAGGAGTCATAGAGGAGTCATAGAGGAGTCATAGAGGAGTCATAGAGGAGTCAGTCATCATAGAGGAGTCATAGAGGAGTCATAGAGGAGTCATAGAGGAGTCATAGAGGAGTCATAGAGGAGTCATAGAGGAGTCATAGAGGAGTCATAGAGGAGTCATAGAGGAGTCATAGAGGAGTCATAGAGGAGTCATAGAGGAGTCATAGAGGAGTCATAGAGGAGTCATAGAGGAGTCATAGAGGAGTCATAGAGGAGTCATAGAGGAGTCATAGAGGAGTCATAGAGGAGTCATAGAGGAGTCATAGAGGAGTCATAGAGGAGTCATAGAGGAGTCATAGAGGAGTCATAGAGGAGTCATAGAGGAGTCATAGAGGAGTCATAGAGGAGTCATAGAGGAGTCATAGAGGAGTCATAGAGGAGTCATAGAGGAGTCATAGAGGAGTCATAGAGGAGTCATAGAGGAGTCATAGAGGAGTCATAGAGGAGTCATAGAGGAGTCATAGAGGAGTCATAGAGGAGTCATAGAGGAGTCATAGAGGAGTCATAGAGGAGTCATAGAGGAGTCATAGAGGAGTCATAGAGGAGTCATAGAGGAGTCATAGAGGAGTCATAGAGGAGTCATAGAGAGGAGTCATAGAGGAGTCATAGAGGAGTCATAGAGGAGTCATAGAGGAGTCATAGAGGAGTCATAGAGGAGTCATAGAGGAGTCATAGAGGAGTCATAGAGGAGTCATAGAGGAGTCATAGAGGAGTCATAGAGGAGTCATAGAGGAGTCATAGAGGAGTCATAGAGGAGTCATAGAGGAGTCATAGAGGAGTCATAGAGGAGTCATAGAGGAGTCATAGAGGAGTCATAGAGGAGTCATAGAGGAGTCATAGAGGAGTCATAGAGGAGTCATAGATAGAGGAGTCATAGAGGAGTCATACTGTCATAGAGGAGTCATAGTCATAGAGGAGTCATAGAGGAGTCATAGAGGAGTCATAGAGGAGTCATAGAGGAGTCATAGAGGAGTCATAGAGGAGTCATAGAGGAGTCATAGAGGAGTCAGGAGTCATAGAGGAGTCATAGAGGAGTCATAGAGGAGTCATAGAGGAGTCATAGAGTCATAGAGGAGTCATAGAGGAGTCATAGAGGAGTCATAGAGGAGTCATAGAGGAGTCATAGAGGAGTCATAGAGGAGTCATAGAGGAGTCATAGAGGAGTCATAGAGGAGTCATAGAGGAGTCATAGAGGAGTCATAGAGGAGTCATAGAGGAGTCATAGAGGAGTCATAGAGGAGTCATAGAGGAGTCATAGAGGAGTCATAGAGGAGTCATAGAGAGTCATAGAGTCATAGAGGAGTCATAGAGGAGTCATAGAGGAGTCATAGAGGAGTCATAGAGGAGTCATAGAGGAGTCATAGAGGAGTCATAGATAGAGGAGTCATAGAGGAGTCATAGAGGAGTCATAGAGGAGTCATAGAGGAGTCATAGAGGAGTCATAGAGGAGTCATAGAGGAGTCATAGAGGAGTCATAGAGGAGTCATAGAGGAGTCATAGAGGAGTCATAGAGGAGTCATAGAGGAGTCATAGAGGAGTCATAGAGGAGTCATAGAGAGGAGTCATAGAGGAGTCATAGAGGAGTCATAGAGGAGTCATAGAGGAGTCATAGAGGAGTCATAGAGGAGTCATAGAGGAGTCATAGAGGAGTCATAGAGGAGTCATAGAGGAGTCATAGAGGAGTCATAGAGGAGTCATAGAGGAGTCATAGAGGAGTCATAGAGGAGTCATAGAGGAGTCATAGAGGAGTCATAGAGGAGTCATAGAGGAGTCATAGAGGAGTCATAGAGGAGTCATAGAGGAGTCATAGAGGAGTCATAGAGGAGTCATAGAGGAGTCATAGAGGAGTCATAGAGGAGTCATAGAGGAGTCAGTCATAGAGGAGTCATAGAGGAGTCATAGAGGAGTCATAGAGGAGTCATAGAGGAGTCATAGAGGAGTCATAGAGGAGTCATAGAGGAGTCATAGAGGAGTCATAGAGGAGTCATAGAGGAGTCATAGAGGAGTCATAGAGGAGTCATAGAGGAGTCATAGAGGAGTCATAGAGGAGTCATAGAGGAGTCATAGAGGAGTCATAGAGGAGTCATAGAGGAGTCATAGAGGAGTCATAGAGGAGTCATAGAGGAGTCATAGAGGAGTCATAGAGGAGTCATAGAGGAGTCATAGAGGAGTCATAGAGTCATAGAGGAGTCATACTGTCATAGAGGAGTCATAGAGGAGTCATAGAGGAGTCATAGAGGAGTCATAGAGGAGTCATAGAGGAGTCATAGAGGAGTCATAGAGGAGTCATAGAGGAGTCATAGAGGAGTCATAGAGGAGTCATATAGGAGTCATAGAGGAGTCATACTGAGTAAAGAGGAGTCATAGAGAGTCAGAGAGGAGTCATAGAGGAGTCATAGAGGAGTCATAGAGGAGTCATAGAGGAGTCATAGAGGAGTCATAGAGGAGTCATAGAGGAGTCATAGAGGAGTCATAGAGGAGTCATAGAGGAGTCATAGAGGAGTCATAGAGGAGTCATAGAGGAGTCATAGAGGAGTCATAGAGGAGTCATAGAGGAGTCATAGAGGAGTCATAGAGGAGTCATATAGAGGAGTCATAGAGGAGTCATAGAGGAGTCATAGAGGAGTCATAGAGGTCATAGAGGAGTCATAGAGGAGTCATAGAGGAGTCATAGAGGAGTCATAGAGGAGTCATAGAGGAGTCATAGAGGAGTCATAGAGGAGTCATAGAGGAGTCATAGAGGAGTCATAGAGGAGTCATAGAGGAGTCATAGAGGAGTCATAGAGGAGTCATAGAGGAGTCATAGAGGAGTCATAGAGGAGTCATAGAGGAGTCATAGAGGAGTCATAGAGGAGTCATAGAGGAGTCATAGATAGGAGTCATAGAGGAGTCATAGAGGAGTCATAGAGGAGTCATAGAGGAGTCATAGAGGAGTCATAGAGGAGTCATAGAGGAGTCATAGAGGAGTCATAGAGGAGTCATAGAGGAGTCATAGAGGAGTCATAGAGGAGTCATAGAGGAGTCATAGAGGAGTCATAGAGGAGTCATAGAGGAGTCATAGAGGAGTCATAGAGGAGTCATAGAGGAGTCATAGAGGAGTCATAGAGGAGTCATAGAGGAGTCATAGAGGAGTCATAGAGGAGTCATAGAGGAGTCATAGAGGAGTCATAGAGGAGTCATAGAGGAGTCATAGAGGAGTCATAGAGGAGTCATAAAGGAGTCATACTGTCATAGAGGAGTCATAGAGGAGTCATAGAGGAGTCATAGAGGAGTCATAGAGGAGTCATAGAGGAGTCATAGAGGAGTCATAGAGGAGTCATAGAGGAGTCATAGAGGAGTCATAGAGGAGTCATAGAGGAGTCATAGAGGAGTCATAGAGGAGTCATAGAGGAGTCATAGAGGAGTCATAGAGGAGTCATAGAGGAGTCATAGAGGAGTCATAGAGGAGTCATAGAGGAGTCATAGAGGAGTCATAGAGGAGTCATAGAGGAGTCATAGAGGAGTCATAGAGGAGTCATAGAGGAGTCATAGAGGAGTCATAGAGGAGTCATCATAGAGAGGAGTCATAGAGGAGTCATAGAGGAGTCATAGAGGAGTCATAGAGGAGTCATAGAGGAGTCATAGAGGAGTCATAGAGGAGTCATAGAGGAGTCATAGAGGAGTCATAGAGGAGTCATAGAGGAGTCATAGAGGAGTCATAGAGGAGTCATAGAGGAGTCATATAGAGGAGTCATAGAGGAGTCATAGAGGAGTCATAGAGGAGTCATAGAGGAGTCATAGAGGAGTCATAGAGGAGTCATAGAGGAGTCATAGAGGAGTCATAGAGGAGTCATAGAGGAGTCATAGAGGAGTCATAGAGGAGTCATAGAGGAGTCATAGAGGAGTCATAGAGGAGTCATAGAGGAGTCATAGAGGAGTCATAGAGGAGTCATAGAGGAGTCATAGAGGAGTCAGAGGAGTCATAGAGGAGTCTTAGAGGAGTCATAGAGGAGTCATAGAGGAGTCATAGAGGAGTCATAGAGGAGTCATAGAGGAGTCATAGAGGAGTCATAGTGTCATAGAGGAGTCATAGAGGAGTCACATAGGAGTCATAGAGGAGTCATAGAGGAGTCATAGAGGAGTCATAGAGGAGTCATAGAGGAGTCATAGAGGAGTCATAGAGGAGTCATAGAGGAGTCATAGAGGAGTCATAGAGGAGTCATAGAGGAGTCATAGAGTCGTCATAGAGTCATAGAGGAGTCATAGAGGAGTCATAGAGAGGAGTCATAGAGGTGTCATATTGGAGGAGTCATAGAGGAGTCATAGAGGAGTCATACTGTCATAGAGGAGTCATAGAGGAGTCATAGAGGAGTCATAGAGGAGTCATAGAGGAGTCATAGAGGAGTCATAGTCATAGAGGAGTCATAGAGGAGTCATAGTGTCATAGAGGAGTCATAGAGGAGTCATAGAGGAGTCATAGAGGAGTCATAGAGGAGTCATAGAGGAGTCATAGAGGAGTCATAGTCATAGAGGAGTCATAGAGGAGTCATACTGTCATAGAGGAGTCATAGAGGAGTCATACTGTCATAGAGGAGTCATAGAGGAGTCATAGAGTAGTCATAGAGGAGTCATAGAGGAGTAATAGAGTAGTCATAGAGGAGTCATAGAGTCATAGAGGAGTCATAGAGGAGTCATACTGTCATAGAGGAGTCATAGAGGAGTCATAGAGGAGTCATAGAGGAGTCATAGAGGAGTCATAGAGGAGTCATAGAGGAGTCATAGAGTCATAGAGGAGTCATAGAGGAGTCATAGAGGAGTCATAGAGGAGTCATAGAGGAGTCATAGAGGAGTCATAGAGGAGTCATAGAGTCATAGAGGAGTCATAGAGGAGTCATAGAGGAGTCATAGAGGAGTCATAGAGGAGTCATAGAGGAGTCATAGAGGAGTCATAGTCATAGAGGAGTCATAGAGGAGTCATAGTCATAGAGGAGTCATAGAGGAGTCATAGAGGAGGCATAGAGGAGTCATAGAGGAGTCATAGAGGAGTCATAGTGGAGTCATAGAGGAGTCATACTGTCATAGAGGAGTCATAGAGGCGTCACAGAGTAGTCATAGAGGAGTCATAGAGGAGTCATACTGTCATAGAGGAGTCATAGAGGAGTCATAGCGTCATAGAGGAGTCATAGAGGAGTCATACTGTCATAGAGGAGTCATAGAGGAGTCATAGAGGAGTCATAGAGGAGTCATAGAGGAGTCATAGAGGAGTCATAGAGGAGTCATAGAGGAGTCATAGAGGAGTCATAGAGGAGTCATAGAGGAGTCATAGAGGAGTCATAGAGGAGTCATAGAGGAGTCATAGAGGAGTCATAGAGGAGTCATAGAGGAGTCATAGAGGAGTCATAGAGGAGTCATACTGTCATAGAGGAGTCATAGAGGAGTCATAGAGGAGTCATAGAGGAGTCATAGAGGAGTCATAGAGGAGTCATAGAGGAGTCATAGAGGAGTCATAGAGGAGTCATAGAGGAGTCATAGAGGAGTCATAGAGGAGTCATAGAGGAGTCATAGAGGAGTCATAGAGGAGTCATAGAGGAGTTATAGAGGAGTCATAGAGGAGTCATAGAGGAGTCATAGAGGAGTCATACTGTCATAGAGGAGTCATAGAGGAGTCATACTGTCATAGAGGAGTCATAGAGGAGTCATACTGTCATAGAGGAGTCATAGAGGAGTCATAGAGGAGTCATAGAGGAGTCATAGAGGAGTCATAGAGGAGTCATAGAGGAGTCATAGAGGAGTCATATAGGAGTCATAGAGGAGTCATAGAGGAGTCATAGAGGAGTCATAGAGTAGTCATAGAGGAGTCATAGAGGAGTCATAGAGTCATAGAGGAGTCATAGAGGAGTCATAGAGGAGTCATAGAGGAGTCATAGAGGAGTCATAGAGGAGTCATAGAGGAGTCATAGAGGAGTCATAGGAGTCATATAGGAGACATAGAGGAGTCATGTAGCAGTCATAGATGATTCATAGAGGAGTCATACTGTCATAGAGGAGTCATAGAGGAGTCATAGAGGAGTCATAGAGGAGTCATTGAGGAGTCATAGAGGAGTCATACTGTCATAGAGGAGTCATAGAGGAGTCATAGAGGAGTCATAGAGGAGTCATAGAGGAGTCATACTGTCATAGAGGAGTCATAGAGGAGTCATACTGTCATAGAGGAGTCATAGAGGAGTCATAGAGGAGTCATACTGTCATAGAGGAGTCATAGAGGAGTCATACTGGAGTCATAGAGGAGTCATAGAGGAGTCATAGAGGAGTCATAGAGGAGTCATAGAGGAGTCATAGAGGAGTCATAGAGGAGTCATACTGTCATAGAGGAGTCATAGAGGAGTCATACTGTCATAGAGGAGTCATAGAGGAGTCATACTGTCATAGAGGAGTCATAGAGGAGTCATACTGTCATAGAGGAGTCATAGAGGAGTCATAGAGTCATAGAGGAGTCATAGAGGAGTCATACTGGAGTCATAGAGGAGTCATAGAGGAGTCATAGAGGAGTCATACTGTCATAGAGGAGTCATAGAGGAGTCATACTGTCATAGAGGAGTCATAGAGGAGTCATAGAGGAGTCATAGAGGAGTCATAGAGGAGTCATAGAGGAGTCATACTGTCATAGAGGAGTCATAGAGGAGTCATAGAGGAGTCATACTGTCATAGAGGAGTCATAGAGGTGTCATACTGTCATAGAGGAGTCATAGAGGAGTCATAGAGGAGTCATCGTGGAGTCATAGAGGAGTCATAGAGGAGTCATACTGTCATAGAGGAGTCATAGAGGAGTCATACTGTCATAGAGGAGTCATAGAGGAGTCATACTGTCATAGAGGAGTCATAGAGGAGTCATACTGTCATAGAGGAGTCATAGAGGACTCATAGAGGAGTCATAGAGGAGTCATAGAGGAGTCATAGAGGAGTCATAGAGGAGTCATACTGTCATAGAGGAGTCATAGAGGAGTCATAGAGGAGTCATAGAGGAGTCATAGAGGAGTCATAGAGGAGTCATACTGTCATAGAGGAGTCATAGAGGAGTCATACTGGAGTCATAGAGGAGTCATAGAGGAGTCATAGAGGAGTCATACTGTCATAGAGGAGTCATAGAGGAGTCATACTGTCATAGAGGAGGAGTCATAGAGGAGTCATACTGTCATAGAGGAGTCATAGAGGAGTCATACTGTCATAGAGGAGTCATAGAGGAGTCATACTGTCATAGAGGAGTCATAGAGGAGTCATACTGTCATAGAGGAGTCATAGAGGAGTCATAGAGGAGTCATACTGTCATAGAGGAGTCATAGAGGAGTCATACTGTCATAGAGGAGTCATAGAGGAGTCATAGAGGAGTCATACTGTGATAGAGGAGTCATAGAGGAGTCATAGAGGAGTCATAGAGGAGTCATAGAGGAGTCATAGAGGAGTCATAGAGGAGTCATAGAGGAGTCATAGAGGAGTCATAGAGGAGTCATAGAGGAGTCATAGAGGAGTCATAGAGGAGTCATAGAGGAGTCATAGAGGAGTCATAGAGGAGTCATACTGTCATAGAGGAGTCATAGAGGAGTCATAGAGGAGTCATAGAGGAGTCATAGAGGAGTCATAGAGGAGTCATAGAGGAGTCATAGAGGAGTCATACTGTCATAGAGGAGTCATAGAGGAGTCATACTGTCATAGAGGAGTCATAGAGGAGTCATACTGTCATAGAGGAGTCATAGAGGAGTCATACTGTCATAGAGGAGTCATAGAGGAGTCATACTGTCATAGAGGAGTCATAGAGGAGTCATACTGTCATAGAGGAGTCATAGAGGAGTCATACTGTCATAGAGGAGTCATAGAGGAGTCATACTGTCATAGAGGAGTCATAGAGGAGTCATAGAGGAGTCATAGAGGAGTCATAGAGGAGTCATAGAGGAGTCATAGAGGAGTCATACTGTCATAGAGGAGTTATAGAGGAGTCATAGAGGAGTCATAGAGGAGTCATAGAGGAGTCATAGAAAAGTCATAGAGGAGTCATAGAGGAGTCATAGAGGAGTCATAGAGGAGTCATAGAGGATTCATAGAGGAGTCATAGAGGAGTCATAGAGGAGTCATAGAGGAGTCATAGAGGAGTCATAGAGGAGTCATAGAGGAGTCATAGAGGAGTCATAGAGGAGTCATAGAGGAGTCATAGAGGAGTCATAGAGGAGTCATAGAGGAGTCATACTGTCATAGAGGAGTCATAGAGGAGTCATAGAGGAGTCATAGAGGAGTCATACTGTCATAGAGGAGTCATAGAGGAGTCATAGAAGAGTCATAGAGGAGTCATACTGTCATAGAGGAGTCATAGAGGAGTCATATAGGAGTCATAGAGGAGTCATAGAGGAGTCATAGAGGAGTCATAGAGGAGTCATAGAGGAGTCATAGAGGAGTCATAGAAGAGTCATAGAGGAGTCATAGAGGAGTCATAGAGGAGTCATAGAGGAGTTATAGAGGAGTCATAGAGGAGTCATAGAGGAGTCATAGAGGAGTCATAGAGGAGTCATAGAGGAGTCATAGAGGAGTCATAGTGGAGTCATAGAGGAGTCATACTGTTATAGAGGAGTCATAGAGGAGTCATAGAGGAGTCATAGAGGAGTCATACTGTTATAGAGGAGTCATAGAGGAGTCATAGAGGAGTCATAGAGGAGTCATAGAGGAGTCATAGAGGAGTCATAGAGGAGTCATAGAAGAGGAGTCATAGAGGAGTCATAGAGGAGTCATAGAGGAGTCATAGAGGAGTCATACTCTTATAGAGGAGTCATAGAGGAGTCATACTCGAGTAGTCATAGAGGAGTCATACTCATAGAGGAGTCATAGAGGACTCATAGAGGAGTCATAGAGTCATAGTGGAGTCATAGAGGAGTCATAGTGGTGTCATAGAGGAGTGTCATAGAGTCTTAGAGGAGTCATAGAGGAGTCATAGAGGAGTCATAGAGGAGTCATAGAGGAGTCATAGAGGAGTCATACTGTTATAGAGGAGTCATAGAGGAGTCATAGAGGAGTCATAGAGGAGTCATACTGTTATAGAGGAGTCATAGAGGAGTCATAGAGGAGTCATAGGGGAGTCATAGAGGAGTCATAGAGGAGTCATAGAGGAGTCATAGAGTCCTAGTGGAGTCATAGAGGAGTCATAGTGTTCTCTTGAGTCATAGAGGAGTCATAGAGGAGTCATACTGTTATAGAGGAGTCATAGAGGAGTCATACTGTTATAGAGGAGTCATAGAGGAGTCATACTGTTATAGAGGAGTCATAGAGGAGTCATACTGTTATAGAGGAGTCATAGAGGAGTCATACTGTTATAGAGGAGTCATACTCTTATAGAGGAGTCATAGAGGAGTCATACTGTTATAGAGGAGTCATAGAGGAGTCATACTCTTATAGAGGAGTCATAGAGGAGTCATACTCTTATAGAGGAGTCATAGAGGAGTCATACTCTTATAGAGGAGTCATAGAGGAGTCATACTCTTATAGAGGAGTCATAGAGGAGTCATACTCGAGTCATAGAGGAGTCATAGAGGAGTCATACTCGAGTCATAGAGGAGTCATAGAGGAGTCATAGAGGAGTCATACTCTTATAGAGGAGTCATAGAGGAGTCATACTCTTATAGAGGAGTCATAGAGGAGTCATACTCTTATAGAGGAGTCATAGAGGAGTCATACTGTTATAGAGGAGTCATAGAGGAGTCATAATGTTATAGAGGAGTCATAGAGGAGTCATAGAGGAGTCATAGAGGAGTCATAGAGGAGTCATAGAGGAGTCATAGAGGAGTCATAGAGGAGTCATAGAGGAGTCATAGAGGAGTCATAGAGGAGTCATACTGTTAGGAGTCATAGAGGAGTCATACTGTCATAGAGGAGTCATAGAGGAGTCATAGAGGAGTCATAGAGGAGTCATAGAGGAGTCATAGAGGAGTCATAGAGGAGTCATAGAGGAGTCATACTCTTATAGAGGAGTCTGTCATAGAGGAGTCATACTGTCATAGAGGAGTCAGAGGAGTCATAGAGGAGTCATACTGTCATAGAGGAGTCATAGAGAAGTCATAGAGGAGTCATAGAGGAGTCATAGAGGAGTCATAGAGGAGTCATAGAGGAGTCATAGAAAAGTCATAGAGGAGTCATACTGTCATAAAGGAGTCATAGAGGACTCATAGCGGAATCATGGAGGAATCATAGAGGACTCATAGATGAATCATAGTGGAGTCATAGAGGAGTCATAGAAGAGTCATAGAGGGGTCTTAGAGGAGTCTTAGAACAGTCTCAGAGGAGTCTTAGAGGACTCATAGTGGAGTCATAATGGAGTCATAGAGGAGTCATAGAGGAGTCATACTCGAGTCATAGAGGAGTCATAGAGGAGTCATACTCGAGTCATAGAGGAGTCATAGAGGAGTCATACTCGAGTCATAGAGGAGTCATAGAGGAGTCATACTCGAGTCATACTCGAGTCATAGAGGAGTCATAGAGGAGTCATAGAGGAGTCATAGAGGAGTCATAGAGGAGTCATAGAGGAGTCATAGAGGAGTCATAGAGGAGTCATAGAGGAGTCATAGAGGAGTCATAGAGGAGTCATAGAGGAGTCATAGAGGAGTCATAGAGGAGTCATAGAGGAGTCATAGAGGAGTCATAGAGGAGTCATACTGTTATAGAGGAGTCATAGAGGAGTCATAGAGGAGTCATACTGTTATAGAGGAGTCATAGAGGAGTCATAGAGGAGTCATTATTATAGAGGAGTCATAGAGGAGTCATACTGTTATAGAGGAGTCATAGAGGAGTCATAGAGGAGTCATAGAGGAGTCATAGAGGAGTCATAGAGGAGTCATAGAGAGGAGTCATAGAGGAGTCATAGAGGAGTCATAGAGGAGTCATAGAGGAGTCATAGAGGAGTCATAGAGGAGTCATAGAGGAGTCATAGAGGAGTCATAGAGGAGTCATAGAGGAGTCATAGAGGAGTCATACTGTTATAGAGGAGTCATAGAGGAGTCATACTATTATAGAGGAGTCATAGAGGAGTCATACTGTTATAGAGGAGTCATAGAGGAGTCATAGAGGAGTCATAGAGGAGTCATAGAGGAGTCATACTCTTATAGAGGAGTCATAGAGAAGTCATACTGTTATAGAGGAGTCATAGAGGAGTCATACTCTTATAGAGGAGTCATAGAGGAGTCATAGAGGAGTCATAGAGGAGTCATAGAGGAGTCATAGAGGAGTCATAGAGGAGTCATAGAGGAGTCATAGAGGAGTAGAGGAGTCATAGAGGAGTCATAGAGGAGTCATAGAGGAGTCATAGAGGAGTCATAGAGGAGTCATAGAGGAGTCATAGAGGAGTCATAGAGGAGTCATAGAGGAGTCATAGAGGAGTCATAGAGGAGTCATAGAGGAGTTATAGAGGAGTCATACTGTCATAGATGAGTCATAGAGGAATCATAGAGGAGTCATAGAGGAGTCATAGTGGAGTCATAGAGGAGTCATAGAGGCGTCATAGAGGAGTCATAGAGGCGTCATAGAGGAGTCATAGAGGAGTCATAGAGGAGTCATAGAGTCATAGAGTAGGAGTCATAGAGGAGTCATAGAGGAGTCATAGAGGAGTCATAGAGGAGTCATAGAGGAGTCATAGAGGAGTCATAGAGGAGTCATAGAGGAGAGATAGAGGAGTCATAGAGGAGTCATACTGTCATAGAGGAGTCATAGAGGAGTCATAGAGGAGTCATAGAGGAGTCATAGAGGAGTCATAGAGGAGTCATAGAGGAGTCATAGAGGAGTCATAGAGGAGTCATAGAGGAGTCATAGAGGAGTCATACTGTCATAGAGGAGTCATAGAGGAGTCATACTGTCATAGAGGAGTCATAGAGGAGTCATAGAGGAGTCATAGAGGAGTCATAGAGGAGTCATAGAGGAGTCATAGAGGAGTCATAGAGGAGTCATAGAGGAGTCATAGAGGAGTCATAGAGGAGTCATACTGTCATAGAGGA
Source organism: Pezoporus occidentalis (assembly GCF_034315485.1). NCBI lineage: Eukaryota > Metazoa > Chordata > Aves > Psittaciformes > Psittacidae > Pezoporus > Pezoporus occidentalis. Next base: position 22,125 of record NW_026915857.1, on the reverse strand, counting down.
GTCATAGAGGAGTCATAGAGGAGTCATAGAGGAGTCATAGAGGAGTCATAGAGGAGTCATACTGTCATAGAGGAGTCATAGAGGAGTCATAGAGGAGTCATAGAGGAGTCATAGAGGAGTCATAGAGGAGTCATAGAGGAGTCATAGAGGAGTCATAGAGGAGTCATAGAGGAGTCATAGAGGAGTCATAGAGGAGTCATAGAGGAGTCATAGAGGAGTCATAGAGGAGTCATAGAGGAGTCATAGAGGAGTCATACTATAGAGGAGTCATAGAGGAGTCATAGAGGAGTCATAGAGGAGTCATAGAGGAGTCATAGAGGAGTCATAGAGGAGTCATACTCATAGAGGAGTCATAGAGGAGTCATACTGTCATAGAGGAGTCATAGAGGAGTCATAGAGGAGTCATAGAGGAGTCATAGAGGAGTCATAGAGGAGTCATACTGTCATAGAGGAGTCATAGAGGAGTCATACTGTCATAGAGGAGTCATAGAGGAGTCATAGAGGAGTCATAGAGGAGTCATAGAGGAGTCATAGAGGAGTCATACTGTCATAGAGGAGTCATAGAGGAGTCATAGAGGAGTCATAGAGGAGTCATAGAGGAGTCATAGAGGAGTCATAGAGGAGTCATAGAGGAGTCATAGAGGAGTCATACTGTCATAGAGGAGTCATAGAGGAGTCATAGAGGAGTCATAGAGGAGTCATAGAGGAGTCATACTGTCATAGAGGAGTCATAGAGGAGTCATAGAGGAGTCATAGAGGAGTCATAGAGGAGTCATAGAGGAGTCATAGAGGAGTCATAGAGGAGTCATAGAGGAGTCATAGAGGAGTCATAGAGGAGTCATAGAGGAGTCATAGAGGAGTCATACTGTCATAGAGGAGTCATAGAGGAGTCATAGAGGAGTCATAGAGGAGTCATAGAGGAGTCATAGAGGAGTCATAGAGGAGTCATAGAGGAGTCATAGAGGAGTCATAGAGGAGTCATAGAGGAGTCATAGAGGAGTCATAGAGGAGTCATAGAGGAGTCATAGAGGAGTCATAGAGGAGTCATAGAGGAGTCATAGAGGAGTCATAGAGGAGTCATACTGTCATAGAGGAGTCATAGAGGAGTCATAGAGGAGTCATAGAGGAGTCATAGAGGAGTCATACTGTCATAGAGGAGTCATAGAGGAGTCATACTGTCATAGAGGAGTCATAGAGGAGTCATAGAGGAGTCATAGAGGAGTCATAGAGGAGTCATAGAGGAGTCATAGAGGAGTCATAGAGGAGTCATAGAGGAGTCATAGAGGAGTCATAGAGGAGTCATAGAGGAGTCATAGAGGAGTCATAGAGGAGTCATAGAGGAGTCATACTGTCATAGAGGAGTCATAGAGGACTCATAGAGGAGTCATAGAGGAGTCATACTGTCATAGAGGAGTCATAGAGGAGTCATAGAGGAGTCATAGAGGAGTCATAGAGGAGTCATACTGTCATAGAGGAGTCATAGAGGAGTCATAGAGGAGTCATAGAGGAGTCATAGAGGAGTCATAGAGGAGTCATAGAGGAGTCATAGAGGAGTCATAGAGGAGTCATAGAGGAGTCATAGAGGAGTCATAGAGGAGTCATAGAGGAGTCATAGAGGAGTCATAGAGGAGTCATACTGTCATAGAGGAGTCATAGAGGAGTCATAGAGGAGTCATAGAGGAGTCATACTGTCATAGAGGAGTCATAGAGGAGTCATAGAGGAGTCATAGAGGAGTCATAGAGGAGTCATAGAGGAGTCATAGAGGAGTCATAGAGGAGTCATAGAGGAGTCATAGAGGAGTCATAGAGGAGTCATAGAGGAGTCATAGAGGAGTCATAGAGTCATAGAGGAGTCATAGAGGAGTCATAGAGGAGTCATAGAGGAGTCATAGAGGAGTCATAGAGGAGTCATAGAGGAGTCATAGAGGAGTCATAGAGGAGTCATAGAGGAGTCATAGAGGAGTCATAGAGGAGTCATAGAGGAGTCATAGAGGAGTCATAGAGGAGTCATAGAGGAGTCATAGAGGAGTCATAGAGGAGTCATAGAGGAGTCATAGAGGAGTCATACTGTCATAGAGGAGTCATAGAGGAGTCATAGAGGAGTCATAGAGGAGTCATAGAGGAGTCATAGAGGAGTCATAGAGGAGTCATAGAGGAGTCATAGAGGAGTCATACTGTCATAGAGGAGTCATAGAGGAGTCATACTGTCATAGAGGCGTCATAGAGGAGTCATACTGTCATAGAGGCGTCATAGAGGAGTCATAGAGGAGTCATAGAGGCGTCATAGAGGAGTCATACTGTCATAGAGGAGTCATAGAGGAGTCATAGAGGAGTCATAGAGGAGTCATAGAGGAGTCATAGAGGAGTCATAGAGGAGTCATAGAGGAGTCATAGAGGAGTCATAGAGGAGTCATAGAGGAGTCATAGAGGAGTCATAGAGGAGTCATAGAGGAGTCATAGAGGAGTCATAGAGGAGTCATAGAGGAGTCATAGTGTCATAGAGGAGTCATAGAGGAGTCATAGAGGAGTCATAGAGGAGTCATAGAGGAGTCATAGAGGAGTCATAGAGGAGTCATAGAGGAGTCAGAGAGGAGTCATAGAGGAGTCATAGAGGAGTCATAGAGGAGTCATAGAGGAGTCATACTGTCATAGAGGCGTCATAGAGAAGTCATAGAGGAGTCAGAGGCGTCATAGAGGAGTCATAGAGGAGTCATAGAGGAGTCATAGAGGAGTCATAGAGGAGTCATACTGTCATAGAGGAGTCATAGAGGAGTCATACTGTCATAGAGGAGTCATAGAGGAGTCATAGAGGAGTCATAGAGGAGTCATAGAGGAGTCATAGAGGAGTCATAGAGGAGTCATAGAGGAGTCATAGAGGAGTCATACTCTTCATAGAGGAGTCATAGAGGAGTCATACTCATATAGAGGAGTCATAGAGGAGTCATAGAGGAGTCATAGAGGAGTCATAGAGGAGTCATACTCATAGAGGAGTCATAGAGGAGTCATAGAGGAGTCATAGAGGAGTCATAGAGGAGTCATAGAGGAGTCATAGAGGAGTCATAGAGGAGTCATAGATAGAGGAGTCATAGAGGAGTCATACTGTTATAGAGGAGTCATAGAGGAGTCATACTGTTATAGAGGAGTCATAGAGGAGTCATACTCTTATAGAGGAGTCATAGAGGAGTCATAGAGGAGTCATAGAGGAGTCATAGAGGAGTCATAGAGGAGTCATAGAGGAGTCATAGAGGAGTCATAGAGGAGTCATAGAGGAGTCATAGAGGATACTCATAGAGGAGTCATAGAGGAGTCATAGATGAGTAATAGAGGAGTCATAGAGGAGTCATAGAGGAGTCATACTGTTATAGAGGAGTCATAGAGGAGTCATACTCTTATAGAGGAGTCATAGAGGAGTCATACTGTCATAGAGGAGTCATAGAGGAGTCATAGAGGAGTCATACTCATAGAGGAGTCATAGAGGAGTCATACTCATAGAGGAGTCATAGAGGAGTCATAGTCATAGAGGAGTCATAGAGGAGTCATAGAGGAGTCATAGAGGAGTCATAGAGGAGTCATACTGTTATAGAGGAGTCATAGAGGAGTCATAGAGGAGTCATAGAGGAGTCATAGAGGAGTCATAGAGGAGTCATAGAGGAGTCATAGAGGAGTCATAGAGGAGTCATAGAGGAGTCATAGAGGAGTCATAGAGGAGTCATAGAGGAGTCATAGAGGAGTCATAGAGGAGTCATAGAGGAGTCATAGAGGAGTCATAGAGGAGTCATAGAGGAGTCATAGAGGAGTCATAGAGGAGTCATAGAGGAGTCATAGAGGAGTCATAGAGGAGTCATAGAGGAGTCATAGAGGAGTCATAGAGGAGTCATAGAGGAGTCATAGAGGAGTCATAGAGGAGTCATAGAGGAGTCATAGAGGAGTCATAGAGGAGTCATAGAGGAGTCATAGAGGAGTCATAGAGGAGTCATACTGTCATAGAGGAGTCATAGAGGAGTCATACTGTTATAGAGGAGTCATAGAGGAGTCATACTCTTATAGAGGAGTCATAGAGGAGTCATAGAGGAGTCATAGAGGAGTCATAGAGGAGTCATACTCATAGAGGAGTCATAGAGGAGTCATAGAGGAGTCATAGAGGAGTCATAGAGGAGTCATAGAGGAGTCATACTGGAGTCATAGAGGAGTCATAGAGGAGTCATAGATAGAGGAGTCATAGAGGAGTCATAGAGGAGTCATAGAGGAGTCATAGAGGAGTCATAGAGGAGTCATAGAGGAGTCATAGAGGAGTCATAGAGGAGTCATAGAGGAGTCATAGAGGAGTCATAGAGGAGTCATAGAGGAGTCATAGAGGAGTCATACTGTTATAGAGGAGTCATAGAGGAGTCATAGAGGAGTCATAGAGGAGTCATAGAGGAGTCATACTGTTCATAGAGGAGTCATAGAGGAGTCATACTGGAGTATAGAGGAGTCATAGAGGAGTCATACTGGAGTCATAGAGGAGTCATAGAGGAGTCATAGAGGAGTCATAGAGGAGTCATAGAGGAGTCATAGAGGAGTCATAGAGGAGTCATAGAGGAGTCATAGAGGAGTCATAGAGGAGTCATAGAGGAGTCATAGAGGAGTCATAGAGGAGTCATAGAGGAGTCATAGAGGAGTCATAGAGGAGTCATAGAGGAGTCATAGAGGAGTCATAGAGGAGTCATAGAGGAGTCATAGAGGAGTCATAGAGGAGTCATAGAGGAGTCATAGAGGAGTCATAGAGGAGTCATAGAGGAGTCATAGAGGAGTCATAGAGGAGTCATAGAGGAGTCATAGAGGAGTCATACTGTTATAGAGGAGTCATAGAGGAGTCATACTGTTATAGAGGAGTCATAGAGGAGTCATACTGTTATAGAGGAGTCATAGAGGAGTCATACTGTTATAGAGGAGTCATAGAGGAGTCATACTGTCATAGAGGAGTCATAGAGGAGTCATACTGTTATAGAGGAGTCATAGAGGAGTCATACTGTTATAGAGGAGTCATAGAGGAGTCATAGAGGAGTCATACTCATAGAGGAGTCATAGAGGAGTCATAGATAGAGGAGTCATAGAGGAGTCATAGAGGAGTCATAGAGGAGTCATACTGTCATAGAGGAGTCATAGAGGAGTCATAGAGGAGTCATAGAGGAGTCATAGAGGAGTCATAGAGGAGTCATAGAGGAGTCATACTGTTATAGAGGAGTCATAGAGGAGTCATAGAGGAGTCATAGTGTCATAGAGGAGTCATAGAGGAGTCATAGAGGAGTCATAGAGGAGTCATAGAGGAGTCATACTGTCATAGAGGAGTCATAGAGGAGTCATAGAGGAGTCATACTGTCATAGAGGAGTCATAGAGGAGTCATACTGTTATAGAGGAGTCATAGAGGAGTCATACTCATAGAGGAGTCATAGAGGAGTCATACTCTCATAGAGGAGTCATAGAGGAGTCATAGAGGAGTCATAGAGGAGTCATAGAGGAGTCATACTGTCATAGAGGAGTCATAGAGGAGTCATACTGTCATAGAGGCGTCATAGAGGAGTCATAGAGGAGTCATAGAGGCGTCATAGAGGAGTCATAGAGGAGTCATAGAGGAGTCATAGAGGAGTCATAGAGGAGTCATAGAGGAGTCATAGAGGAGTCATAGAGGAGTCATAGAGGAGTCATAGAGGAGTCATAGAGGAGTCATAGAGGAGTCATAGAGGAGTCATAGAGGAGTCATAGAGGAGTCATAGAGTCATAGAGGAGTCATAGAGGAGTCATAGAGGAGTCATAGAGGAGTCATAGAGGAGTCATACTGTCATAGAGGAGTCATAGAGGAGTCATACTGTCATAGAGGAGTCATAGAGGAGTCATACTGTCATAGAGGAGTCATAGAGGAGTCATACTGTCATAGAGGAGTCATAGAGGAGTCATACTGTCAGGGGAGTCATAGAGGAGTCATAGAGGAGTCATAGAGGAGTCATAGAGGAGTCATAGAGGAGTCATAGAGGAGTCATAGAGGAGTCATAGAGGAGTCATAGAGGAGTCATAGAGGAGTCATAGAGGAGTCATAGAGGAGTCATACTGTCATAGAGGAGTCATAGAGGAGTCATAGAGGAGTCATAGAGGAGTCATAGAGGAGTCATACTGTCATAGAGGAGTCATAGAGGAGTCATAGAGGAGTCATAGAGGAGTCATAGAGGAGTCATAGAGGAGTCATAGAGGAGTCATACTGTCATAGAGTCATATAGAGGAGTCATAGAGGAGTCATAGAGGAGTCATAGAGGAGTCATACTGTCATAGAGGAGTCATAGAGGAGTCATAGAGGAGTCATAGAGGAGTCATACTGGAGTCATAGAGGAGTCATAGAGGAGTCATACTGTCATAGAGGAGTCATAGAGGAGTCATACTGTCATAGAGGAGTCATAGAGGAGTCATAGAGGAGTCATAGAGGAGTCATAGAGGAGTCATAGAGGAGTCATAGAGGAGTCATAGAGGAGTCATAGAGGAGTCATAGAGGAGTCATAGAGGAGTCATAGAGGAGTCATAGAGGAGTCATACTGTCATAGAGGAGTCATAGAGGAGTCATAGAGGGGTCATAGAGGAGTCATAGAGGAGTCATAGAGGAGTCATAGAGGAGTCATAGAGGAGTCATAGAGGAGTCATAGAGGAGTCATAGAGGAGTCATAGAGGAGTCATAGAGGAGTCATTGAGGAGATATAGAGGAGTCATAGAGGAGTCATACTGTCATAGAGGAGTCATAGAGGAGTCATAGAGGAGTCATAGAGGAGTCATAGAGGAGTCATAGAGGAGTCATAGAGGAGTCATAGAGGAGTCATAGAGGAGTCATAGAGGAGTCATAGAGGAGTCATAGAGGAGTCATAGAGGAGTCATAGAGGAGTCATAGAGGAGTCATAGAGGAGTCATAGAGGAGTCATAGAGGAGTCATAGAGGAGTCATAGAGGAGTCATAGAGGAGTCATAGAGGAGTCATAGAGGAGTCATAGAGGGAGTCATAGAGGAGTCATAGAGGAGTCATAGAGGAGTCATAGAGGAGTCATAGAGGAGTCATAGAGGAGTCATAGAGGAGTCATAGAGGAGTCATACTGTCATAGAGGAGTCATAGAGGAGTCATACTGTCATAGAGGAGTCATAGAGGAGTCATAGAGGAGTCATAGAGGAGTCATAGAGGAGTCATAGAGGAGTCATAGAGGAGTCATAGAGGAGTCATAGAGGAGTCATAGAGGAGTCATAGAGGAGTCATAGAGGAGTCATAGAGGAGTCATAGAGGAGTCATAGAGGAGTCATAGAGGAGTCATACTGTCATAGAGGAGTCATAGAGGAGTCATAGAGGAGTCATAGAGGAGTCATACTGGAGTCATAGAGGAGTCATAGAGGAGTCATAGAGGAGTCATAGAGGAGTCATAGAGGAGTCATAGAGGAGTCATAGAGGAGTCATAGAGGAGTCATAGAGGAGTCATAGAGGAGTCATACTGTCATAGAGGAGTCATAGAGGAGTCATAGAGGAGTCATAGAGGAGTCATAGAGGAGTCATAGAGGAGTCATAGAGGAGTCATAGAGGAGTCATAGAGGAGTCATACTGTCATAGAGGAGTCATAGAGGAGTCATAGAGGAGTCATGGACATAGAGGAGTCATAGAGGAGTCATAGAGGAGTCATAGAGGAGTCATAGAGGAGTCATAGAGGAGTCATAGAGGAGTCATAGAGGAGTCATACTGTCATAGAGGAGTCATAGAGGAGTCATAGAGGAGTCATAGAGGAGTCATAGAGGAGTCATAGAGGAGTCATAGAGGAGTCATAGAGGAGTCATAGAGGAGTCATACTGGAGTCATAGAGGAGTCATAGAGGAGTCATAGAGGAGTCATAGAGGAGTCATAGAGGAGTCATAGAGGAGTCATAGAGGAGTCATAGAGGAGTCATAGAGGAGTCATAGAGGAGTCATAGAGGAGTCATACTGTCATAGAGGAGTCATAGAGGAGTCATACTGTCATAGAGGAGTCATAGAGGAGTCATACAGGAGTCATAGAGGAGTCATAGAGGAGTCATAGAGGAGTCATAGAGGAGTCATAGAGGAGTCATAGAGGAGTCATACTGTCATAGAGGAGTCATAGAGGATTCATACTGTCATAGAGGAGTCATAGAGGAGTCATAGAGGAGTCATAGAGGAGTCATAGAGGAGTCATAGAGGAGTCATACTGTCATAGAGGAGTCATAGAGGAGTCATAGAGGAGTCATAGAGGAGTCATACTGTCATAGAGGAGTCATAGAGGAGTCATAGAGGAGTCATAGAGGAGTCATAGAGGAGTCATAGAGGAGTCATAGAGGAGTCATAGAGGAGTCATACTGTCATAGAGGAGTCATAGAGGAGTCATAGAGGAGTCATAGAGGAGTCATAGAGGAGTCATAGAGGAGTCATAGAGGAGTCATAGAGGAGTCATAGAGGAGTCATAGAGGAGTCATAGAGGAGTCATAGAGGAGTCATAGAGGAGTCATAGAGGAGTCATAGAGGAGTCATAGAGGAGTCATAGAGGAGTCATAGAGGAGTCATAGAGGAGTCATAGAGGAGTCATAGAGGAGTCATAGAGGAGTCATAGAGGAGTCATAGAGGAGTCATAGAGGAGTCATACTGTCATAGAGGAGTCATAGAGGAGTCATAGAGGAGTCATAGAGGAGTCATAGAGGAGTCATAGAGGAGTCATAGAGGAGTCATAGAGGAGTCATAGAGGAGTCATAGAGGAGTCATAGAGGAGTCATACTGTCATAGAGGAGTCATAGAGGAGTCATAGAGGAGTCATAGAGGAGTCATAGAGGAGTCATAGAGGAGTCATACTGGAGTCATAGAGGAGTCATAGATGAGTCATACTGGAGTCATAGAGGAGTCATAGAGGAGTACTCTCATAGAGGAGTCATAGAGGAGTCATACTGTCATAGAGGAGTCATAGAGGAGTCATAGAGGAGTCATAGAGGAGTCATAGAGGAGTCATAGAGGAGTCATAGAGGAGTCATAGAGGAGTCATAGAGGAGTCATACTGGAGTCATAGAGGAGTCATAGAGGAGTCATACTGTCATAGAGGAGTCATAGAGGAGTCATAGAGGAGTCATAGAGGAGTCATACTGTCATAGAGGAGTCATAGAGGAGTCATAGAGGAGTCATAGAGGAGTCATAGAGGAGTCATAGAGGAGTCATAGAGGAGTCATAGAGGAGTCATAGAGGAGTCATAGAGGAGTCATAGAGGAGTCATACTGTCATAGAGGAGTCATAGAGGAGTCATAGAGGAGTCATAGAGGAGTCATAGAGGAGTCATAGAGGAGTCATAGAGGAGTCATAGAGGAGTCATAGAGGAGTCATAGAGGAGTCATAGAGGAGTCATAGAGGAGTCATAGAGGAGTCATAGAGGAGTCATAGAGGAGTCATAGAGGAGTCATAGAGGAGTCATAGAGGAGTCATAGAGGAGTCATAGAGGAGTCATAGAGGAGTCATACTGTCATAGAGGAGTCATAGAGGAGTCATAGAGGAGTCATAGAGGAGTCATAGAGGAGTCATACTCTCAGGAGTCATAGAGGAGTCATACTGTCATAGAGGAGTCATAGAGGAGTCATAGAGGAGTCATAGAGGAGTCATAGAGGAGTCATACTGTCATAGAGGAGTCATAGAGGAGTCATAGAGGAGTCATAGAGGAGTCATAGAGGAGTCATAGAGGAGTCATAGAGGAGTCATAGAGGAGTCATAGAGGAGTCATAGAGGAGTCATAGAGGAGTCATAGAGGAGTCATAGAGGAGTCATAGAGGAGTCATAGAGGAGTCATAGAGGAGTCATAGAGGAGTCATAGAGGAGTCATAGAGGAGTCATAGAGGAGTCATAGAGGAGTCATAGAGGAGTCATAGTGTCATAGAGGAGTCATAGAGGAGTCATACTGTCATAGAGGAGTCATAGAGGAGTCATAGAGGAGTCATAGAGGAGTCATAGAGGAGTCATAGAGGAGTCATAGAGGAGTCATAGAGGAGTCATAGAGGAGTCATAGAGTCATAGAGGAGTCATAGAGGAGTCATACTGTCATAGAGGAGTCATAGAGGAGTCATAGAGGAGTCATAGAGGAGTCATAGAGGAGTCATAGAGGAGTCATAGAGGAGTCATAGAGGAGTCATAGAGGAGTCATAGAGGAGTCATAGAGGAGTCATAGAGGAGTCATAGAGGAGTCATAGAGGAGTCATAGAGTCGTAGAGGAGTCATAGAGGAGTCATAGAGGAGTCATAGAGGAGTCATAGAGGAGTCATAGAGGAGTCATAGAGGAGTCATAGAGGAGTCATAGAGGAGTCATAGAGGAGTCATAGAGGAGTCATAGAGGAGTCATACTGTCATAGAGGAGTCATAGAGGAGTCATAGAGGAGTCATAGAGGAGTCATAGAGGAGTCATAGAGGAGTCATAGAGGAGTCATAGAGGAGTCATAGAGGAGTCATAGAGGAGTCATAGAGGAGTCATAGAGGAGTCATAGAGGAGTCATAGAGGAGTCATACTCTCATAGAGGAGTCATAGAGGAGTCATAGAGGAGTCATAGAGGAGTCATAGAGGAGTCATACTGAGTCATAGAGTCATAGAGGAGTCATAGAGGAGTCATAGAGGAGTCATAGAGGAGTCATAGAGGAGTCATAGAGGAGTCATAGAGGAGTCATAGAGGAGTCATAGAGGAGTCATAGAGGAGTCATAGAGGAGTCATAGAGGAGTCATAGAGGAGTCATAGAGGAGTCATAGAGGAGTCATAGAGGAGTCATAGAGGAGTCATAGAGGAGTCATAGAGGAGTCATAGAGGAGTCATAGAGGAGTCATAGAGGAGTCATAGAGGAGTCATAGAGGAGTCATAGAGGAGTCATAGAGGAGTCATAGAGGAGTCATAGAGGAGTCATACTCTCATAGAGGAGTCATAGAGGAGTCATAGAGGAGTCATAGAGGAGTCATAGAGGAGTCATAGAGGAGTCATAGAGGAGTCATAGAGGAGTCATAGAGGAGTCATAGAGGAGTCATAGAGGAGTCATAGAGGAGTCATAGAGGAGTCATACTGTTATAGAGGACTCAAAATCACCACAAAGAACACAAATAAAGTATAAATAGAGGAGACAAAGACTACTCATAGAGGAGTCATAGAGGAGTCATAGAGGAGTCATAGAGGAGTCATAGAGGAGTCATAGAGGAGTCATACTGTCATAGAGGAGTCATAGAGGAGTCATACTGGAGTCTTAGAGGAGTCATAGAGGAGTCATAGAGGAGTCATAGAGGAGTCATAGAGGAGTCATAGAGGAGTCATAGAGGAGTCATAGAGGAGTCATAGAGGAGTCATAGAGGAGTCATAGAGGAGTCATAGAGGAGTCATAGAGGAGTCATACTGTCATAGAGGAGTCATAGAGGAGTCATAGAGGAGTCATAGAGGAGTCATACTGTCATAGAGGAGTCATAGAGGAGTCATACTGTCATAGAGGAGTCATAGAGGAGTCATAGAGGAGTCATAGAAAAGTCATAGAGGAGTCATAGTGGTGTCATAGAGGAGTCATAGGGGAGTCATAGAGGAGTCATAGAGGAGTCATAGAGGAGTCATAGAGGAGTCATACTGTCATAGAGGAGTCATAGAGTCATAGAGGAGTCATAGAGGAGTCATAGAGGAGTCATAGAGGAGTCATAGAGGAGTCATAGAGGAGTCATAGAGGAGTCATAGAGGAGTCATAGAGGAGTCATAGAGGAGTCATAGAGGAGTCATAGAGGAGTCATAGAGGAGTCATAGAGGAGTCATAGAGGAGTCATAGAGGAGTCATAGTGTCATAGAGGAGTCATAGAGGAGTCAGTCATAGAGGAGTCATAGAGGAGTCATACTGTCATAGAGGAGTCATAGAGGAGTCATAGAGGAGTCATAGAGGAGTCATAGAGGAGTCATACTGTCATAGAGGAGTCATAGAGGAGTCATAGAGGAGTCATCTGGAGTCATAGAGGAGTCATAGGGGAGTCATAGAGGAGTCATAGAGGAGTCATACTGTCATAGAGGAGTCATAGAGGAGTCATAGAGGAGTCATAGAGGAGTCATAGAGGAGTCATAGAGGAGTCATACTGTCATAGAGGAGTCATAGAGGAGTCATAGAGGAGTCATAGAGGAGTCATAGAGGAGTCATAGAGGAGTCATAGAGGAGTCATAGAGGAGTCATAGAGGAGTCATAGAGGAGTCATAGAGGAGTCATAGAGGAGTCATACTGTCATAGAGGAGTCATAGAGGAGTCATACTGTCATAGAGGAGTCATAGAGGAGTCATACTGTCATAGAGGAGTCATAGAGGAGTCATAGAGGAGTCATAGAGGAGTCATAGAGGAGTCATACTGTCATAGAGGAGTCATAGAGGAGTCATACTGTCATAGAGAAGTCATAGAGGAGTCATACTGTCATAGAGGAGTCATAGAGGAGTCATAGAGGAGTCATAGAGGAGTCATAGAGGAGTCATAGAGGAGTCATAGAGGAGTCATAGAGGAGTCATACTGTTATAGAGGAGTCATAGAGGAGTCATAGAGGAGTCATAGAGGAGTCATAGAGGAGTCATAGAGGAGTCATAGAGGAGTCATAGAGGAGTCATAGAGGAGTCATACTGTTATAGAGGAGTCATAGAGGAGTCATAGAGGAGTCATAGAGGAGTCATAGAGGAGTCATACTGTTATAGAGGAGTCATAGAGGAGTCATACTGTCATAGAGGAGTCATAGAGGAGTCATAGAGGAGTCATAGAGGAGTCATAGAGGAGTCATAGAGGAGTCATAGAGGAGTCATAGAGGAGTCATAGAGGAGTCATAGAGGAGTCATAGAGGAGTCATAGAGTCATAGAGGAGTCATAGAGGAGTCATACTGTCATAGAGGAGTCATAGAGGAGTCATAGAGGAGTCATAGAGGAGTCATAGAGGAGTCATAGAGGAGTCATAGAGGAGTCATAGAGGAGTCATAGAGGAGTCATAGAGGAGTCATAGAGGAGTCATAGAGGAGTCATAGAGGAGTCATACTGTCATAGAGGAGTCATAGAGGAGTCATAGAGGAGTCATAGAGGAGTCATAGAGGAGTCATAGAGGAGTCATAGAGGAGTCATAGAGGAGTCATAGAGGAGTCATAGAGGAGTCATAGAGGAGTCATAGAGGAGTCATAGAGGAGTCATACTGTCATAGAGGAGTCATAGAGGAGTCATACTGTCATAGAGGAGTCATAGAGGAGTCATACTCTCATAGAGGAGTCATAGAGGAGTCATAGTCATAGGGAGTCATAGAGGAGTCATAGATGAGTCATAGAGGAGTCATAGAGGAGTCATAGAGGAGTCATACTTTCATAGAGGAGTCATAGAGGAGTCATACTTTCATAGAGGAGTCATAGAGGAGTCATAGAGTCATAGAGGAGTCATAGAGGAGTCATAGAGGAGTCATAGAAGAGTCATAGAGGAGTCATAGAGGAGTCATAATGGAGTCATAGAGGAGTCATAGAGGAGTCATAGAGGAGTCATAGAGGAGTCATAGAGGAGTCATACTGTCATAGAGGAGTCATAGAGGAGTCATAGAGGAGTCATAGAGGAGTCATAGAGGAGTCATAGAGGAGTCATACTTTCATAGAGGAGTCATAGAGGAGTCATAGAGGAGTCATAGAGGAGTCATAGAGGAGTCATAGAGGAGTCATACTGTCATAGAGGAGTCATAGAGGAGTCATAGAGGAGTCATAGAGGAGTCATAGAGTAGTCATTCTGTCATAGAGGAGTCATACTGTCATAGAGGAGTCATAGAGGAGTCATACTCTCATAGAGGAGTCATACTCTCATAGAGGAGTCATAGAGGAGTCATACTGTCATAGAGGAGTCATAGAGGAGTCATACTGTCATAGAGGAGTCATAGAGGAGTCATACTGTCATAGAGGAGTCATAGAGGAGTCATACTGGAGTCATAGAGGAGTCATAGTGTATTAGATGAGTCATAGAGGAGTCATAGAGGAGTCATACTCTCATAGAGGAGTCATAGAGGAGTCATAGAGGAGTCATAGAGGAGTCATAGAGGAGTCATAGAGGAGTCATACTGTCATAGAGGAGTCATAGAGGAGTCATACTCTCATAGAGGAGTCATAGAGGAGTCATAGAGGAGTCATAGAGGAGTCATACTGTCATAGAGGAGTCATAGAGGAGTCAGAGAGGAGTCATACTGTCATAGAGGAGTCATAGAGGAGTCATACTGTCATAGAGGAGTCATAGAGGAGTCATAGAGGAGTCATAGAGGAGTCATAGTCATAGAGGAGTCATAGAGGAGTCATAGAGGAGTCATACTGGAGTCATAGAGGAGTCATAGAGGAGTCATACTGTCATAGAGGAGTCATAGAGGAGTCATAGAGGAGTCATACTGTCATAGAGGAGTCATAGAGGAGTCATAGAGGAGTCATACTGTCATAGAGGAGTCATAGAGGAGTCATAGAGGAGTCATAGAGGAGTCATAGAGGAGTCATAGAGGAGTCATAGAGGAGTCATACTCTCATAGAGGAGTCATAGAGGAGTCATAGAGGAGTCATAGAGGAGTCATAGAGGAGTCATACTGTCATAGAGGAGTCATAGAGGAGTCATAGAGGAGTCATACTGTCATAGAGGAGTCATAGAGGAGTCATAGAGGAGTCATAGAGGAGTCATACTGTCATAGAGGAGTCATAGAGGAGTCATAGAGGAGTCATAGAGGAGTCATAGAGGAGTCATAGAGGAGTCATAGAGGAGTCATAGAGGAGTCATAGAGGAGTCATAGAGGAGTCATAGAGGAGTCATAGAGGAGTCATACTGTCATAGAGGAGTCATAGAGGAGTCATAGAGGAGTCATACTGTCATAGAGGAGTCATAGATGAGTCATAGAGGAGTCATAGAGGAGTCATAGAGGAGTCATAGAGGAGTCATAGAGGAGTCATAGAGGAGTCATAGAGGAGTCATAGAGGAGTCAAGTCATAGAGGAGTCATAGAGGAGTCATAGAGTAGTCATAGAGGAGTCATAGAGGAGTCATAGAGGAGTCATAGAGGAGTCATAGAGGAGTCATAGATGAGTCACAGAGGAGTCATAGAGGAGTCATAGAGGAGTCATAGAGGAGTCATAGAGGAGTCATAGAGGAGGAGTCATAGATGAGTCATAGAGGAGTCATAGAGGAGTCATAGAGGAGTCATAGCAGAGTCATAGAGGAGTCATAGAGGAGTCATAGAGGAGTCATAGAGGAGTCATAGAGGGGTCATACTGTCATAGAGGAGTCATATAGGAGTCATACTGTCATAGAGGAGTCATAGAGGAGTCATACTCTCATAGAGGAGTCATAGAGGAGTCATAGAGGAGTCATACTGTCAGAGAGGAGTCATAGAGGAGTCATAGAGGAGTCATAGAGGAGTCATAGAGGAGTCATAGAGGAGTCATACTGTCATAGAGGAGTCATAGAGGAGTCATACTGTCATAGAGGAGTCATAGAGGAGTCATAGAGGAGTCATAGAGGAGTCATAGAGGAGTCATACTGTCATAGAGGAGTCATAGAGGAGTCATACTGTCATAGAGGAGTCATAGAGGAGTCATGCTGTCATAGAGGAGTCATAGAGGAGTCATAGAGGAGTAATAGAGGAGTCATAGAGGAGTCATAGAGGAGTCATAGAGGCGTCATAGAGGAGTCATACTGTCATAGAGGAGTCATAGAGGAGTCATAGAGGAGTCATAGGGGAGTCATAGAGGAGTCAAACTGTCATAGAGCAGTCATAGAGGAGTCATACTGTCATAGAGGAGTCATAGAGGAGTCATAGAGGAGTCATAGAGGAGTCATAGGGGAGTCATAGAGGAGTCATAGAGGAGTCATACTGTCATAGAGGAGTCATAGAGGAGTCATAGAGGATTCATAGAGGAGTCATAGAGGAGTCATACTGTCATAGAGGAGTCATAGAGGAGTCATAGAGGAGTCATAGAGGAGTCATAGAGGAGTCATAGAGGAGTCAGAGAGGAGTCATAGAGAGGAGTCATAGAGGAGTCATAGAGGAGTCATGCTGTCATAGAGGAGTCATAGAGGAGTCATAGAGGAGTCATAGAGGAGTCATAGAGGAGTCATAGAGGAGTCATAGAGGAGTCATAGAGGAGTCATAGAGGAGTCATAGAGGAGTCATAGAGGAGTCATAGAGGAGTCATACTGTCATAGAGGAGTCATAGAGGAGTCATAGAGGAGTCATAGAGGAGTCATAGAGGAGTCATAGAGGAGTCATACTGTCATAGAGGAGTCATAGAGGAGTCATAGAGGAGTCATAGAGGAGTCATAGAGGAGTCATACTTTCATAGAGGAGGCATAGAGGAGTCATAGGGGAGTCATAGAGAAGTCATAGAGGAGTCATACTGTCATAGAGGAGTCATAGAGGAGTCATAGAGGAGTCATAGAGGAGTCATAGAGGAGTCATAGAGGAGTCTTAGAGGAGTCATAGAGGAGTCATAGAGGAGTCATACTGTCATAGAGGAGTCATAGAGGAGTCATAGAGGACTCATAGAGGAGTCATAGAGGAGTCTTAGAGGAGTCTTAGAGGAGTCATAGTGGAGTCATAGAGGAGTCATAGAGGAGTCATAGAGGAGTCATAGAGGAGTCATAGAGGAGTCATAGAGGAGTCATGCTGTCATAGAGGAGTCATAGAGGAGTCATAGAGGAGTCATAGAGGAGTCATAGAGGAGTCATAGAGGAGTCATAGAGGAGTCATAGAGGAGTCATAGAGGAGTCATAGTGGAGTAATAGAGGAGTCATAGAGGAGTCATAGAGGAGTCATACTGTCATAGAGGAGTCATAGAGGAGTCATAGAGTAGTCATAGAGTAGTCATAGAGGAGTCAGAGGAGTCATAGAGGAGTCATACTGTCATAGAGGAGTCATAGAGGAGTCATAGAGGAGTCATAGAGGAGTCATAGAGGAGTCATAGAGGAGTCATAGAGGAGTCATAGAGGAGTCATAGAGGAGTCATAGAGGAGTCATAGAGGAGTCATAGAGGAGTCATAGAGGAGTCATAGAGGAGTCATACTGTCATAGAGGAGTCATAGAGGAGTCATAGAGGAGTCATAGAGGAGTCATAGAGGAGTCATAGAGGAGTCATAGAGGAGTCATAGAGGAGTCATAGAGGAGTCATAGAGGAGTCATAGAGGAGTCATACTCGAGTCATAGAGGAGTCATAGAGGAGTCATAGAGGAGTCATAGAGGAGTCATAGAGGAGTCATAGAGGAGTCATAGAGGAGTCATAGAGGAGTCGTAGTCATAGAGGAGTCATAGAGGAGTCATAGAGGAGTCATACTGTCATAGAGGAGTCATAGAGGAGTCATAGAGGAGTCATACTGTCATAGAGGAGTCATAGAGGAGTCATAGAGGAGTCATAGAGGAGTCATAGAGGAGTCATACTGTCATAGAGGAGTCATAGAGGAGTCATAGAGGAGTCATAGAGGAGTCATAGAGGAGTCATACTGTCATAGAGGAGTCATAGAGGAGTCATAGAGGAGTCATAGAGGAGTCATAGAGGAGTCATACTGTCATAGAGGAGTCATAGAGGAGTCATAGAGGAGTCATACTCTTATAGAGGAGTCATAGAGGAGTCATACTCTTATAGAGGAGTCATAGAGGAGTCATAGAGGAGTCATAGAGGAGTTATAGTGGAGTCATACTTTCATAGAGGAGTCATAGAGGAGTCATACTCTCATAGAGGAGTCATAGAGGAGTCATAGAGGAGTCATAGAGGAGTCATAGGGGAGTCATAGAGGAGTCATAGAGGAGTCATACTGTCATAGAGGAGTCATAGAGGAGTCATAGAGGAGTCATAGAGGAGTCATACTGTCATAGAGGAGTCATAGAGGAGTCATAGAGGAGTCATAGAGGAGTCATAGAGGAGTCATAGAGGAGTCATAGAGGAGTCATAGAGGAGTCATAGAGGAGTCATACTGTCATAGAGGAGTCATAGAGGAGTCATATAGGAGTCATAGAGGAGTCATAGAGGAGTCATAGAGGAGTCATAGAGGAGTCATAGAGGAGTCATAGAGGAGTCATAGAGGAGTCATAGTGGAGTCATAGAGGAGTCATAGAGGAGTCATAGAGGAGTCATAGAGGAGTCATAGAGGAGTCATAGAGGAGTCATAGAGGAATCATAGAGGAGTCATAGAGGAGTCATAGAGGAGTCATAGAGGAGTCATAGAGGATTCGTAGAGGAGTCATAGAGGAGTCATAGAGGAGTCATACTTTCATAGAGGAGTCATAGAGGAGTCATAGAGGAGTAATAGGGGAGTCATAGAGGAGTCATAGAGGAGTCATACTGTCTTAGAGGAGTCATAGAGGAGTCATAGAGGAGTCATAGAGGAGTCATAGAGGAGTCATAGAGGAGTTATAGAGGAGTCATAGAGGAGTCATACTGTCATAGAGGAGTCATAGAGGAGTCATAGAGGAGTCATAGAGGACTCATAGAAAAGTCATAGAGGAGTCATAGTGGTGTCATAGAGGAGTCATAGGGGAGTCATAGAGGACTCATAGAGGAGTCATAGAGGAGTCATAGAGGAGTCATAGTGTCATAGAGGAGTCATAGAGGAGTCATACTGTCATAGAGGAGTCATAGAGGAGTCATAGAGGAGTCATAGAGGAGTCATAGAGGAGTCATAGAGGAGTCATAGAGGAGTCATAGAGGAGTCATAGAGGAGTCATACTGTCATAGAGGAGTCATAGAGGAGTCATACTGTCATAGAGGAGTCATAGAGGAGTCATAGAGGAGTCATACTGTCATAGAGGAGTCATAGAGGAGTCATAGAGGAGTCATAGAGGAGTCATAGAGGAGTCATAGAGGAGTCATAGAGGAGTCATAGAGGAGTCATAGAGGAGTCATAGAGGAGTCATAGAGGAGTCATAGAGGAGTCATAGAGGAGTCATAGAGGAGTCATAGAGGAGTCATACTGTCATAGAGGAGTCATAGAGGAGTCATAGAGGAGTCATAGAGGAGTCATAGAGGAGTCATAGAGGAGTCATAGAGGAGTCATAGAGGAGTCATAGAGGAGTCATAGAGGAGTCATAGAGGAGTCATAGAGGAGTCATAGAGGAGTCATAGAGGAGTCATAGAGGAGTCATAGAGGAGTCATAGAGGAGTCATAGAGGAGTCATAGAGGAGTCATAGAGGAGTCATAGAGGAGTCATAGAGGAGTCATAGAGGAGTCATAGAGGAGTCATAGAGGAGTCATACTGTCATAGAGGAGTCATAGAGGAGTCATAGAGGAGTCATAGAGGAGTCATAGAGGAGTCATAGAGGAGTCATAGAGGAGTCATAGAGGAGTCATAGAGGAGTCATAGAGGAGTCATAGAGGAGTCATACTGTCATAGAGGAGTCATAGAGGAGTCATACTGTCATAGAGGAGTCATAGAGGAGTCATAGAGGAGTCATAGAGGAGTCATAGAGGAGTCATAGAGGAGTCATAGAGGAGTCATAGAGGAGTCATAGAGGAGTCATACTGTCATAGAGGAGTCATAGAGGAGTCATACTGTCATAGAGGAGTCATAGAGGAGTCATAGAGGAGTCATAGAGGAGTCATAGAGGAGTCATAGAGGAGTCATACTGTAATAGAGGAGTCATAGAGGAGTCATACTGTCATAGAGGAGTCATAGAGGAGTCATACTGTCATAGAGGAGTCATAGAGGAGTCATAGAGGAGTCATAGAGGAGTCATAGAGGAGTCATAGAGGAGTCATAGAGGAGTCATAGAGGAGTCATAGAGGAGTCATAGAGGAGTCATAGAGGAGTCATACTGTCATAGAGGAGTTATAGAGGAGTCATAGAGTCATAGCGGAGTCATAGAGGAGTCATAGAGGAGTCATAGAGGAGTCATAGAGGAGTCATAGAGGAGTCATAGAGGAGTCAGAGTAGTCATAGAGGAGTCATAGAGGAGTCAGTCATAGAGGAGTCATAGAGGAGTCATAGAGGAGTCATAGAGGAGTCATAGAGGAGTCATAGAGGAGTCATAGAGGAGTCATAGAGGAGTCATAGAGGAGTCATACTGTCATAGAGGAGTCATAGAGGAGTCATAGAGGAGTCATACTGTCATAGAGGAGTCATAGAGGAGTCATAGAGGAGTCATACTGTCATAGAGGAGTCATAGAGGAGTCATAGAGGAGTCATAGAGGAGTCATAGAGGAGTCATAGAGGAGTCATAGAGGAGTCATAGAGGAGTCATAGAGGAGTCATACTGTCATAGAGGAGTCATAGAGGAGTCAGAGGAGTCATAGAGGAGTCATAGAGGAGTCATACTGTCATAGAGGAGTCATAGAGGAGTCATAGAGGAGTCATAGAGGAGTCATACTGTCATAGAGGAGTCATAGAGGAGTCATAGAGGAGTCATAGAGGAGTCATAGAGGAGTCATAGAGGAGTCATAGAGGAGTCATACTGTCATAGAGGAGTCATAGAGGAGTCATAGAGGAGTCATAGAGGAGTCATAGAGGAGTCATAGAGGAGTCATAGAGGAGTCATAGAGGAGTCATAGAGGAGTCATACTGTCATAGAGGAGTCATAGAGGAGTCATAGAGGAGTCATAGAGGAGTCATAGAGGAGTCATAGAGAAGTCATAGAGGAGTCATAGAGGAGTCATAGAGGAGTCATAGAGGAGTCATAGAGGAGTCATAGAGGAGTCATAGAGGAGTCATAGAGGAGTCATAGAGGAGTCATAGAGGAGTCATACTGTCATAGAGGAGTCATAGAGGAGTCATCATAGAGGAGTCATAGAGGAGTCATAGAGGAGTCATAGAGGAGTCATACTGTCATAGAGGAGTCATAGAGGAGTCATAGAGGAGTCATAGAGGAGTCATAGAGGAGTCATAGAGGAGTCATAGAGGAGTCATAGAGGAGTCATAGAGGAGTCATAGAGGAGTCATACTGTCATAGAGGAGTCATAGAGGAGTCATAGAGGAGTCATACTGGAGTCATAGAGGAGTCATAGTGGAGTCATAGTGGAGTCATAGAGGAGTCATAGAGATAGAGGAGTCATAGAGGAGTCATAGAGGAGTCAGAGAGGAGTCATAGAGGAGTCATAGAGGAGTCATACTGTCATAGAGGAGTCATAGAGGAGTCATAGAGGAGTCATAGAGGAGTCATAGAGGAGTCATAGAGGAGTCATAGAGGAGTCATAGAGGAGTCATAGAGGAGTCATAGAGGAGTCATAGAGGAGTCATAGAGGAGTCATAGAGGAGTCATAGAGGAGTCATAGAGGAGTCATAGAGGAGTCATACTGTCATAGAGGAGTCATAGAGGAGTCATACTGTCATAGAGGAGTCATAGAGGAGTCAGAGAGGAGTCATAGAGGAGTCATAGAGGAGTCATAGAGGAGTCATAGAGGAGTCATAGAGGAGTCATACTGTCATAGAGGAGTCATAGAGGAGTCATACTGTCATAGAGGAGTCATAGAGGAGTCATAGAGGAGTCATAGAGGAGTCATACTGTCATAGAGGAGTCATAGAGGAGTCATACTGTCATAGAGGAGTCATAGAGGAGTCATACTGTCATAGAGGAGTCATAGAGGAGTCATAGAGGAATCATAGAGGAGTCATAGAGGAGGACTCATAGAGGAGTCATAGAGGAGTCATAGACTGTCATAGAGAGGAGTCATAGAGGATTCATAGAGCAGTCATAGAGGAGTCATAGAGGAGTCATAGAGGAGTCATAGAGGAGTCATAGAGGAGTCATAGAGGAGTCATAGAGTCATAGAGGAGTCATAGAGGAGTCATAGAGGAGTCATAGAGGAGTCATAGAGGAGTCATAGAGGAGTCATAGAGGAGTCATAGAGGAGTCATAGAGGAGTCATACTGTCATAGAGGAGTCATAGAGGAGTCATACTGTCATAGAGGAGTCATCGAGGAGTCATAGAGGAGTCATAGAGGAGTCATAGAGGAGTCATAGAGGAGTCATAGAGGAGTCATAGAGGAGTCATAGAGGAGTCATAGAGGAGTCATACTGTCATAGAGGAGTCATAGAGGAGTCATAGAGGAGTCATAGAGGAGTCATAGAGGAGTCATAGAGGAGTCATACTGTCATAGAGGAGTCATAGAGGAGTCATAGAGGTGTCATACTGTCAT
>NW_026915856.1:17500-22500 GCF_034315485.1 Pezoporus occidentalis | reverse complement strand
GTCGGGAGGCCGATCCGGAGACCGAGATTACAGGACGACCCAGAAGAAGACGATCCGGAAAAGGCTGGCCATGAAAATGGACCGAGAGGTAGCCCTGGACTTATTACAGTGCTTTTTATAAAAGCGGGGAACTGAGCCCTGAACTTTTTACAGTGCTTTTTATAAAAGCGGGGAATTGAGCCTGAGACTCTAAAGCAGCTAGCAGGTCTACTGCCTGTAAGGAAGGCTAAGAGATGTTTTTTGCAGATCCTAATACAATATTTGAGAAGAGTGAGTGGCAAAAGTTTGGTGATGAACTATTTGACTCTGTGCTTAATGATTATAAAAAGGCAAAGAAACTCGGTAAACCAAGGAGGGAAGTAATGAACTGTATAAAAAAATACAAGGCAGAAAAGAAAACTGCCGCGGTAGCAACGGAGAAACTAGGAACAGACGTCCCCGGTCGGTTGAAACCGGGGGAAGATTACAACTCGTTCCCCCCCCCCCCCACTCGCGGGAGCACAGGGTTTCCCACCCCGCACCCCCCCCCACCCCGCACCCCCCCCACCCCGCACCCCCCCCTTCCTTTTCTCCCCCTCCATCAGAAGATGCCGCGGAGGAGGTGTAACCCCCTGCTCCCCCACCACCCCAGTTCCGAAAGTAGGGACTATGAAAAGGACAGAGAAAGTATATTAGAAGGGATACGCATGATATATGTCGAGAAATCCGAAAGAAAGCGGGCGGTGCCTCGGCGCCGGATCGATTGCGGCGCCACTGTGAAGCACGCAGTAAAAAATAGAGATCATGCGCGAGCGGGAGATTTAAAGGAGCCGCGAGCCTCTCCAGCCCACTACGCCCTAGAGTGAAAAAACTTTTAACTCAGTCACGGAGGAGCCAGGTCTGCAGATGGCCACATACCGAACGAGATACATCTGATAAGAAAGACACAGCTGCGAGCAACGGAGACCCCGAGTTCGGCGCAGGATCAGCCCCGAATCCCCTGAATCCGAGCCAGATTTATATCCTCTGCTCCCAGACCCTGACTCTTCGTCTCCCGGGCCGGTCTGCTCAGACTTACTGGCCCTGGAGACGCTCAGTTGTAACAATGGGTAACTAAAGATGTGATCATTACTGGGGAATTTTCTGCAATGGGCATTCCTGCATATCCTGTGTTTACTACACAGCAGGGGGCTAAAGAGTGGGAAGCTCTTGATCTCAAAATAGTTAAGGAGGCCTGGCAAACAGTGACCACGTATGTGTTAAAATCCTCTTATACTCAAGCTGTATATGTTAAGATTTTTTCTTGCAATTGACAGGGAGAGCCCATACAGTCTCTCTGTGATACTCATGTACTAGAAGTTGGTAAATATAAGTATGTCCAGGTTTCTATCAACCCTTGGAGACCTCTGTAGATACTGCTGGCCACTTCTTCCAGCACAGGCTGGCCACCTGTGTCGGAATGAGTGTGCATTTTGGTCAGTTTAAAAGCCCAAGCCTCATACAATGTGGGGGAGGCAGAGCCTCTGCGGGGACGCCTGCTAAGGTTGAGCCTGCCACCTCGCACTGCAGTGATGCTTCTCGGAGCTGGTTTGCTGTTAGTCTCCACAGGGTCCTTGTGCTTTGTTCTGTACGTGGGACTGTAGTGGGGGTAATGATGGCTTTTGCAGGGACTCAAAAAAAAAAAAAAAAAAAAAAAAAAGAGGGGGAAGAGAGTAATGATATTACATTTAACTTTAACCTGTCTAACCTGTCTATTTCTGAAGAACTGATAACCTGGGGGAGGGAGTATATTTGTGCCCTCCTGCCTACAGGTCCATGATGACTGTGCAAAGTTTGTGAAGCCCTGCCATGAGCTGGACAGACAAATGGATAAACCTGATGCCTCAGCTACAGGAGCTGACTGTGATTACCCCAAGCAGAATGAGATAGAGGAAGAGAAAGAACAAATAACTGCAAAACATCACTTGGGGGCAACTGAAAAGTAACATCCTGAATATGTGTGCTTGTAAAGTAGCTATATTAGAGGTTGTGATTTTGTGTATAAAACCACCTGTATTTACTAGCTAGTTGCTAATAAGAAACTGCACCTTGTATTGTATAGATTTGTCACTTGTAATAGAGATGTTAAGAGTATGGAAATTTGCAGTAGCTGCTAGAAAATGCTAAGGCAAAAGCTAGAAAAATTTTAATACAATGGTAGTGTTATAAAGCAGGTGATGGAACAAATTAAGAGGGGGGGAGAATTCCACTGGTAAGAAATTTCTTTGGCTAGTCCTTCACTGCCATCAGCATCTTAACATGCTGCTGCACCCTGTAATAGTTACTCTGCTAATGTAAATGTGTGCCTTGCTGTAGTAGCAACTTGTTACTGGATAAAACAAAAGGGGGAAGATGTGGAGACAGTGTTCTCACAGGAGAATGCATAATTGGTACATAAACTTTGAACAGTCCTTAAAGATACAGCAAGGCCATGAGAGGCCCGAAGAAGCATAAGCAAGCAAGATAAGAGGCTGGAATTCACCAAGTTAATGAGAACTGTGGACTGTTGGCAAGCTTTCAAGGTTGAGTTCTCACACCTGTGTTTAACCAATTATATGTTAGTCACTAAGGGTCTTCAAAACATGTATCCAATCGTAATATGCCAAATCACTGTAAGTGCTTCAGCCGGGGCCTTGGCTCAACTAAGCAGACTGGGTTGCTGAGTTGCTAAGCAGACAATTCTACATCGAAGGCAATTTCTGATTTGTTTTAAGGTTGACTCTGTAAGACATGCAACACTGCAGAACCTTTTGTTGTTGGAACAGGGACATGGATGTGAAGAGTTTGATGGAATGTGTTGTATGAGTCTCTCTGATTATGCTAATTCGATGCACGCACAGCTGAGAACCCTGGCTCAGCTTACCCAGCAATAGTAAATGAGCAATATCCTAAGAATAACTAGATGGTTGTCTTCACAGGGCATTACAGGTTGAGTCAAACACTGTTGTTTGAAGCATTGCACTTATGTATCATTGTTAGGTTAATCATCGTAGCTATTAAGACTTGTTTATAGTTGTGTGATATAACAGGTGAACAGAATAACCCATAATGCCTTGCTTGCACAAAGAAAAAGGGGGGAATTGTTGCAGAATGACTTTAAGAGCAGAACCATAGAGTTCTGGAGGACGGTGCAAGCAAGGCAGGGGGTGGCCCCCACAGGTGGCCAGAGACCGGACCTGGGAGGAGAATGTGGAGGAAGCTGTGGGGGCTAACCAATACTGTTATGCCACGAAGGAGTGGCTGAATACTACCACTCCTATATATGTGTGAACTGCGTCACAAATAAACCAGAAGTTGCTTATCACCCATATTGGGTTGGCCTGTCTGCTTCTCCTCGCCGCTTACATGTGGGTCATTAGAATCCTCTTGAACATGCTTTATTTTGATCACTTTGTTACGTTTCCTCTGTTTTCCTGTATATATATATACATATAGTATTACACTCACTTTGTTACAGTTACAGGGGAGAAATGGGTTAGGGTTAGAGTTAGGTTTAGGGTTAGGGTTAGGGTTAGGGTTAGGGTTAGGGTTGAGAACCTCTGTGGGTCATTAGAATGCTCTTGAACATGTTTTATTTTGCTCACTTTGTTACGTTTCCTCTGTTTTCCTGTATATATATATACATATAGTATTACACTCACTTTGTTACAGTTACAGGGGAGAAATGGGTTAGGGTTAGGGTTAGGTTTAGGGTTAGGGTTAGGGTTAGGGTTAGGGTTAGTGTTAGGGTTGAGAACCTCTGTGGGTCATTAGAATGCTCTTGAAAATATTTTATTTTGCTCACTTTGTTACGTTTCCTCTGTTTTCCTGTATATATATATACATATAGTATTACACTCACTTTGTTACAGTTACAGGGGAGAAATGGTTTAGGGTTAGTGTTAGGGTTAGGGTTAGGGTTAGGGTTGAGTACCTCTGTGGGTCATTAGAATGCTCTTGAACATGCTTTATTTTGCTCACTTTGTTACATTTACTGTCTTTTCCTATATATCTATATATATAGTGTTGCACTCACTTTGTTACAGTTACAGGGGAGAAATGGGTTAGGGTTAGGGTTAGGGTTAGGGTTGGGGTTGAGAACCTCTGTGGGTCATTAGAATGCTCTTGAACATACTTTATTTTGCTCACTTTGTTACGTTTACTGTGTTTTCCTATATATCTAGATATATAGTATTACACTCGCTTTGTTACAGTTAGAGGGGAGAAATGGGGTAGGGTTAGGTTTACGGTTAGGGTTAGGGTTAGGGTTAGGGTTAGGGTTGAGAACCTCTGTGGGTCATTAGAATCCTCTTGAACATGCTTTATTTTGATCACTTTGTTACGTTTCCTCTGTTTTCCTGTATATATATATACATATAGTATTACACTCACTTTGTTACAGTTACAGGGGAGAAATGGGTTAGGGTTAGGGTTAGGTTTAGGGTTAGGGTAGGGTTAGGGTTAGGGTTAGGGTTAGGGTTGAGAACCTCTGTGGGTCATTAGAATACTCTTGAACATGTTTTATTTTGATCACTTAGTTACGTTTCCTCTGTTTTCCTGTATATATATATACATATAGTATTACACTCACTTTGTTACAGTTACAGGGGAGAAATGGTTTAGGGTTAGTGTTAGGGTTAGGGTTAGGGTTAGGGTTGAGTACCTCTGTGGGTCATTAGAATGCTCTTGAACATGCTTTATTTTGCTCACTTTGTTACATTTACTGTGTTTTCCTATATATCTATATATATAGTGTTGCACTCCCTTTGTTAGAATGCTCTTGGACATGCTTTATTTTGCTCACTTTGTTACGTTTCCTGTGTTTTCCTATATATATATATATATAGTATTACACTCACTTTGTTACAGTTACAGGGGAGAAATGGGTTAGGGTTAGGGTTAGGGTTAGGGTTAGGGTTAGGGTTAGGGTTAGGGTTAGGGTTAGTGTTGAGAACCTCTGTGGGTCATTAGAATGCTCTTGAACATGTTTTATTTTGCTCACT
>NW_026915856.1:0-15000 GCF_034315485.1 Pezoporus occidentalis | reverse complement strand
TATATAGTATTACACTCGCTTTGTTACAGTTAGAGGGGAGAAATGGGGTTAGGGTTAGGTTAGGGTTAGGGTTAGGGTTAGGGTTAGGGTTAGGGTTGAGAACCTCTGTGGGTCATTAGAATCCTCTTGAACATGCTTTATTTTGATCACTTTGTTACGTTTCCTCTGTTTTCCTGTATATATATATACATATAGTATTACACTCACTTTGTTACAGTTACAGGGGAGAAATGGGTTAGGGTTAGGGTTAGGTTTAGGGTTAGGGTTAGGGTTAGGGTTAGGGTTAGGGTTAGGGTTAGGGTTGAGAACCTCTGTGGGTCATTAGAATGCTCTTGAACATGTTTTATTTTGCTCACTTTGTTACGTTTCCTCTGTTTTCCTGTATATATATATACATATAGTATTACACTCACTTTGTTACAGTTACAGGGGAGAAATGGGTTAGGGTTAGTGTTAGGGTTAGGGTTAGGGTTAGGGTTAGGGTTGAGTACCTCTGTGGGTCATTAGAATGCTCTTGAACATGCTTTATTTTGCTCACTTTGTTACATTTACTGTGTTTTCCTATATATCTATATATATAGTGTTGCACTCACTTTGTTACAGTTACAGGGGAGAAATGGGTTAGGGTTAGGGTTAGGGTTAGGGTTAGGGTTAGGGTTAGGGTTAGGGTTAGGGGTTGAGAACCTCTGTGGGTCATTAGAATGCTCTTGAACATACTTTATTTTGCTCACTTTGTTACGTTTACTGTGTTTTCCTATATATCTAGATATATAGTATTACACTCGCTTTGTTACAGTTACAGGGGAGAAATGGGTTAGGGTTAGGGTTAGGGTTAGGGTTAGGGTTAGGGTTAGGGTTAGGGTTAGGGTTAGGGTTGAGAACCTCTGTGGGTCATTAGAATCCTCTTGAACATGCTTTATTTTGATCACTTTGTTACGTTTCCTCTGTTTTCCTGTATATATATATACATATAGTATTACACTCACTTTGTTACAGTTACAGGGGAGAAATGGGTTAGGGTTAGGGTTAGGTTTTAGGGTTAGGGTTAGGGTTAGGGTTAGGGTTAGGGTTAGGGTTGAGAACCTCTGTGGGTCATTAGAATGCTCTTGAACATGTTTTATTTTGCTCACTTTGTTACGTTTACTGTGTTTTCCTATATATCTAGATATATAGTATTACACTCACTTTGTTACAGTTACAGGGGAGAAATGGGTTAGGGTTAGGGTTAGGGTTAGGGTTAGGGTTAGGGTTAGGGTTGAGTACCTCTGTGGGTCATTAGAATGCTCTTGAACATGCTTTATTTTGCTCACTTTGTTACGTTTACTGTGTTTTCCTATATATCTGTATATATAGTATTACACTCATTTTGTTACAGGTACAGGGGAGAAATGGGTTAGGGTTAGGGTTAGTTTTAGGGTTAGTGTTTGGGTTAGGGTTGAGAACCTCTGTGGGTCATTAGAATGCTCTTGAACATGCTTTATTTTGCTCACTTTGTTACGTTTGCAGTGTTTTCCTATATATCTATATATATAGTATTACACTCACTTTGTTACAGTTACAGGGGAGAAATGGGTTAGGGTTAGGGTTAGGGTTAGGGTTAGGGTTAGGGTTAGGGTTAGGGTTAGGGTTAGAACCTCTGTGGGTCATTAGAATGCTCTTGAACATGCTTTATTTTGCTCACTTTGTTACGTTTCCTGTGTTTTCCTATATATATATATACATATAGTATTACACTCACTTTGTTACAGTTACAGGGGAGAAATGGGTTAGGGTTAGGTTTAGGGTTAGGGTTAGGGTTAGGGGTTAGTTAGGGTTAGGGTTAGGGTTGGGTTGACCTCTGTGGGTCATTAGAATGCTCTTGAACATGCTTTATTTTGCTCACTTTGTTACGTTTACTGTGTTTTCCTATATATATATATATATAGTATTACACTCACTTTGTTACAGTTACAGGGGAGAAATGGGTTAGGGTTAGGTTTACGTTAGGGTTAGGGTTAGGGTTAGGGTTAGGGTTGAGAACCTCTGTGGGTCATTAGAATGCTCTTGAACATGCTTTATTTTGCTCACTTTGTTACGTTTACTGTGTTTTCCTATATATATATATATATAGTATTACACTCACTTTGTTACAGTTACAGGGGAGAAATGGGTTAGGGTTAGGGTTAGGTTTAGGGTTAGGGTTAGGGTTAGGGTTAGGGTTAGGGTTAGGGTTGAGAACCTCTGTGGGTCATTAGAATGCTCTTGAACATGTTTTATTTTGCTCACTTTGTTACGTTTCCTGTGTTTTCCTGTATATATATATACATATAGTATTACACTCACTTTGTTACAGTTACAGGGGAGAAATGGTTTAGGTTTACGGTTAGGGTTAGGGTTAGGGTTAGGGTTAGGGTTAGGGTTGAGAACCTCTGTGGGTCATTAGAATGCTCTTGAACATGTTTTATTTTGCTCACTTTGTTACGTTTACTGTGTTTTCCTATATATATATATATATAGTATTACACTCACTTTGTTACAGTTACAGGGGAGAAATGGGTTAGGGTTAGTTTAGGGTTAGGGTTAGGGTTAGGGTTAGGGTTGGGTTAGGGTTAGAACCTCTGTGGGTCATTAGAATGCTCTTGAACATGCTTTATTTTGCTCACTTTGTTACGTTTCCTCTGTTTTCCTATATATATATACATATAGTATTACACTCACTTTGTTACAGTTACAGGGGAGAAATGGGTTAGGGTTAGAGTTAGGTTTAGGGTTAGGGTTAGGGTTAGGGTTAGGGTTGAGAACCTCTGTGGGTCATTAGAATGCTCTTGAACATGTTTTATTTTGCTCACTTTGTTACGTTTCCTCTGTTTTCCTGTATATATATATACATATAGTATTACACTCACTTTGTTACAGTTACAGGGGAGAAATGGGTTAGGGTTAGGGTTAGGTTTAGGGTTAGGTTTAGGGTTAGGGTTAGGGTTAGGGTTAGGGTTGAGAACCTCTGTGGGTCATTAGAATGCTCTTGAACATGTTTTATTTTGCTCACTTTGTTACGTTTCCTCTGTTTTCCTGTATATATATATACATATAGTATTACACTCACTTTGTTACAGTTACAGGGGAGAAATGGGTTAGGGTTAGTGTTAGGGTTAGGGTTAGGGTTAGGGTTGAGTACCTCTGTGGGTCATTAGAATGCTCTTGAACATGCTTTATTTTGCTCACTTTGTTACATTTACTGTGTTTTCCTATATATCTATATATATAGTGTTGCACTCACTTTGTTACAGTTACAGGGGAGAAATGGGTTAGGGTTAGGGTTAGGGTTAGGGTTAGGGTTGGGGTTGAGAACCTCTGTGGGTCATTAGAATGCTCTTGAACATACTTTATTTTGCTCACTTTGTTACGTTTACTGTGTTTTCCTATATATCTAGATATATAGTATTACACTCGCTTTGTTACAGTTAGAGGGGAGAAATGGGGTAGGGTTAGGTTTACGGTTAGGGTTAGGGTTAGGGTTAGGGTTAGGGTTGAGAACCTCTGTGGGTCATTAGAATCCTCTTGAACATGCTTTATTTTGATCACTTTGTTACGTTTCCTCTGTTTTCCTGTATATATATATACATATAGTATTACACTCACTTTGTTACAGTTACAGGGGAGAAATGGGTTAGGGTTAGGGTTAGGTTTAGGGTTAGGGTTAGGGTTAGGGTTAGGGTTAGGGTTAGGGTTGAGAACCTCTGTGGGTCATTAGAATGCTCTTGAACATGTTTTATTTTGCTCACTTTGTTACGTTTCCTCTGTTTTCCTGTATATATATATACATATAGTATTACACTCACTTTGTTACAGTTACAGGGGAGAAATGGGTTAGGGTTAGTGTTAGGGTTAGGGTTAGGGTTAGGGTTAGGGTTGAGTACCTCTGTGGGTCATTAGAATGCTCTTGAACATGCTTTATTTTGCTCACTTTGTTACATTTACTGTGTTTTCCTATATATCTATATATATAGTGTTGCACTCCCTTTGTTACAGTTACAGGGGAGAAATGGGTTAGGGTTAGGGTTAGGGTTAGGGTTAGGGTTGGGGTTGAGAACCTCTGTGGGTCATTAGAATGCTCTTGAACATACTTTATTTTGCTCACTTTGTTACGTTTACTGTGTTTTCCTATATATCTAGATATATAGTATTACACTCGCTTTGTTACAGTTAGAGGGGAGAAATGGGGTAGGGTTAGGTTTACGGTTAGGGTTAGGGTTAGGGTTAGGGTTAGGGTTAGGGTTGAGAACCTCTGTGGGTCATTAGAATCCTCTTGAACATGCTTTATTTTGATCACTTTGTTACGTTTCCTCTGTTTTCCTGTATATATATATACATATAGTATTACACTCACTTTGTTACAGTTACAGGGGAGAAATGGGTTAGGGTTAGGGTTAGGTTTAGGGTTAGGGTTAGGGTTAGGGTTAGGGTTAGGGTTGAGAACCTCTGTGGGTCATTAGAATGCTCTTGAACATGTTTTATTTTGCTCACTTTGTTACGTTTCCTCTGTTTTCCTGTATATATATATACATATAGTATTACACTCACTTTGTTACAGTTACAGGGGAGAAATGGGTTAGGGTTAGTGTTAGGGTTAGGGTTAGGGTTAGGGTTAGGGTTGAGTACCTCTGTGGGTCATTAGAATGCTCTTGAACATGCTTTATTTTGCTCACTTTGTTACATTTACTGTGTTTTCCTATATATCTATATATATAGTGTTGCACTCACTTTGTTACAGTTACAGGGGAGAAATGGGTTAGGGTTAGGGTTAGGGTTAGGGTTAGGGTTGGGGTTGAGAACCTCTGTGGGTCATTAGAATGCTCTTGAACATACTTTATTTTGCTCACTTTGTTACGTTTACTGTGTTTTCCTATATATCTAGATATATAGTATTACACTCGCTTTGTTACAGTTAGAGGGGAGAAATGGGGTAGGGTTAGGTTTACGGTTAGGGTTAGGGTTAGGGTTAGGGTTAGGGTTAGGGTTGAGAACCTCTGTGGGTCATTAGAATCCTCTTGAACATGCTTTATTTTGATCACTTTGTTACGTTTCCTCTGTTTTCCTGTATATATATATACATATAGTATTACACTCACTTTGTTACAGTTACAGGGGAGAAATGGGTTAGGGTTAGGGTTAGGTTTAGGGTTAGGGTTAGGGTTAGGGTTAGGGTTAGGGTTGAGAACCTCTGTGGGTCATTAGAATGCTCTTGAACATGTTTTATTTTGCTCACTTTGTTACGTTTCCTCTGTTTTCCTGTATATATATATACATATAGTATTACACTCACTTTGTTACAGTTACAGGGGAGAAATGGGTTAGGGTTAGTGTTAGGGTTAGGGTTAGGGTTAGGGTTAGGGTTGAGTACCTCTGTGGGTCATTAGAATGCTCTTGAACATGCTTTATTTTGCTCACTTTGTTACATTTACTGTGTTTTCCTATATATCTATATATATAGTGTTGCACTCACTTTGTTACAGTTACAGGGGAGAAATGGGTTAGGGTTAGGGTTAGGTTTAGGGTTAGGGTTAGGGTACTTTGTTACGTTTACTGTGTTTTCCTATATATATATATATATAGTATTACACTCACTTTGTTACAGTTACAGGGGAGAAATGGGTTAGGGTTAGGGTTAGGGTTAGGGTTAGGGTTAGGGTTAGGGTTGAGAACCTCTGTGGGTCATTAGAATGCTCTTGAACATGCTTTATTTTGCTCACTTTGTTACGTTTACTGTGTTTTCCTATATATATATATATATAGTATTACACTCGCTTTGTTACAGTTACAGGGGAGAAATGGGGTAGGGTTAGGTTTAGGTTTAGGGTTAGGGTTAGGGTTAGGGTTAGGGTTGAGAACCTCTGTGGGTCATTAGAATCCTCTTGAACATGCTTTATTTTGATCACTTTGTTACGTTTCCTCTGTTTTCCTGTATATATATATACATATAGTATTACACTCACTTTGTTACAGTTACAGGGGAGAAATGGGTTAGGGTTAGGGTTAGGTTTAGGGTTAGGGTTAGGGTTAGGGTTAGGGTTGAGAACCTCTGTGGGTCATTAGAATGCTCTTGAACATGTTTTATTTTGCTCACTTTGTTACGTTTCCTCTGTTTTCCTGTATATATATATACATATAGTATTACACTCACTTTGTTACAGTTACAGGGGAGAAATGGGTTAGGGTTAGTGTTAGGGTTAGGGTTAGGGTTAGGGTTGAGTACCTCTGTGGGTCATTAGAATGCTCTTGAACATGCTTTATTTTGCTCACTTTGTTACATTTACTGTCTTTTCCTATATATCTATATATATAGTGTTGCACTCACTTTGTTACAGTTACAGGGGAGAAATGGGTTAGGGTTAGGGTTAGGGTTAGGGTTAGGGTTGGGGTTGAGAACCTCTGTGGGTCATTAGAATGCTCTTGAACATACTTTATTTTGCTCACTTTGTTACGTTTACTGTGTTTTCCTATATATCTAGATATATAGTATTACACTCGCTTTGTTACAGTTAGAGGGGAGAAATGGGGTAGGGTTAGGTTTACGGTTAGGGTTAGGGTTAGGGTTAGGGTTAGGGTTAGGGTTGAGAACCTCTGTGGGTCATTAGAATCCTCTTGAACATGCTTTATTTTGATCACTTTGTTACGTTTCCTCTGTTTTCCTGTATATATATATACATATAGTATTACACTCACTTTGTTACAGTTACAGGGGAGAAATGGGTTAGGGTTAGGGTTAGGTTTAGGGTTAGGGTTAGGGTTAGGGTTAGGGGGTTAGGGTTAGGGTTGAGAACCTCTGTGGGTCATTAGAATGCTCTTGAACATGTTTTATTTTGCTCACTTTGTTACGTTTCCTCTGTTTTCCTGTATATATATATACATATAGTATTACACTCACTTTGTTACAGTTACAGGGGAGAAATGGGTTAGGGTTAGGGTTAGGTTTAGGGTTAGGGTTAGGGTTAGGGTTAGGGTTAGGGTTAGAGGGTTGAGGCTGTGTTTTCCTATATATCTATATATATAGTATTACACTCACTTTGTTACAGTTACAGGGGAGAAATGGGTTAGGGTTAGGTTAGGTTAGGGTTAGGGTTAGGGTTAGGGTTAGGGTTAGGGTTGAGAACCTCTGTGGGTCATTAGAATGCTCTTGAACATGCTTTATTTTGCTCACTTTGTTACGTTTCCTGTGTTTTCCTATATATATATATATATAGTATTACACTCACTTTGTTACAGTTACAGGGGAGAAATGGGTTAGGGTTAGGGTTAGGTTTAGGGTTAGGGTTAGGGTTAGGGTTAGGGTTAGGGTTGAGAACCTCTGTGGGTCATTAGAATGCTCTTGAACATGTTTTATTTTGCTCACTTTGTTACGTTTCCTCTGTTTTCCTGTATATATATATACATATAGTATTACACTCACTTTGTTACAGTTACAGGGGAGAAATGGGTTAGGGTTAGTGGGTTAGGGTTAGGGTTAGGGTTAGGGTTAGGGTTAGGGTTGACCTCTGTGGTCATTAGAATGCTCTTGAACATGCTTTATTTTGCTCACTTTGTTACGTTTCCTGTGTTTTCCTATATATCTATATATATAGTATTACACTCACTTTGTTACAGTTACAGGGGAGAAATGGGTTACGGTTAGGGTTAGGGTTAGGGTTAGGGTTAGGGTTAGGGTTGAGAACCTCTGTGGGTCATTAGAATGCTCTTGAACATGCTTTATTTTGCTGACTTTCTTACGTTTACTGTGTTTTCCTATATATCTATATATATAGTATTACACTCACTTTGTTACAGTTACAGGGGAGAAATGGGTTAGGGTTAGGGTTAGGGTTAGGGTTAGGGTTAGGGTTAGGGTTGAGAACCTCTGTGGGTCATTAGAATGCTCTTGAACATGCTTTATTTTGCTCACTTTGTTACGTTTACTGTGTTTTCCTATATATATATATATATAGTATTACACTCACTTTGTTACAGTTACAGGGGAGAAATGGGTTAGGGTTAGGTTAGGTTAGGGTTAGGGTTAGGGTTAGGGTTAGGGTTGAGAACCTCTGTGGGTCATTAGAATGCTCTTGAACATGCTTTATTTTGCTCACTTTGTTACGTTTCCTCTGTTTTCCTGTATATATATATACATATAGTATTACACTCACTTTGTTACAGTTACAGGGGAGAAATGGGTTAGGGTTAGGGTTAGGTTTAGGGTTAGGGTTAGGGTTAGGGTTAGGGTTAGGGTTGAGAACCTCTGTGGGTCATTAGAATGCTCTTGAACATGTTTTATTTTGCTCACTTTGTTACGTTTCCTCTGTTTTCCTGTATATATATATACATATAGTATTACACTCACTTTGTTACAGTTACAGGGGAGAAATGGGTTAGGGTTAGTGTTAGTTAGGGTTAGGGTTAGGGTTAGGGTTGAGTACCTCTGTGGGTCATTAGAATGCTCTTGAACATGCTTTATTTTGCTCACTTTGTTACATTTACTGTGTTTTCCTATATATCTATATATATAGTGTTGCACTCCCTTTGTTACAGTTACAGGGGAGAAATGGGTTAGGGTTAGGGTTAGGGTTAGGGTTAGGGTTGGGGTTGAGAACCTCTGTGGGTCATTAGAATGCTCTTGAACATACTTTATTTTGCTCACTTTGTTACGTTTACTGTGTTTTCCTATATATCTAGATATATAGTATTACACTCGCTTTGTTACAGTTAGAGGGGAGAAATGGGGTAGGGTTAGGTTTAGGTTAGGGTTAGGGTTAGGGTTAGGGTTAGGGTTAGGGTTGAGAACCTCTGTGGGTCATTAGAATCCTCTTGAACATGCTTTATTTTGATCACTTTGTTACGTTTCCTCTGTTTTCCTGTATATATATATACATATAGTATTACACTCACTTTGTTACAGTTACAGGGGAGAAATGGGTTAGGGTTAGGGTTAGGTTTAGGGTTAGGGTTAGGGTTAGGGTTAGGGTTAGGGTTGAGAACCTCTGTGGGTCATTAGAATGCTCTTGAACATGTTTTATTTTGCTCACTTTGTTACGTTTCCTCTGTTTTCCTGTATATATATATACATATAGTATTACACTCACTTTGTTACAGTTACAGGGGAGAAATGGGTTAGGGTTAGTGTTAGGGTTAGGGTTAGGGTTAGGGTTAGGGTTGAGTACCTCTGTGGGTCATTAGAATGCTCTTGAACATGCTTTATTTTGCTCACTTTGTTACATTTACTGTGTTTTCCTATATATCTATATATATAGTGTTGCACTCACTTTGTTACAGTTACAGGGGAGAAATGGGTTAGGGTTAGGGTTAGGGTTAGGGTTAGGGTTAGGGTTAGGGTTGAGAACCTCTGTGGGTCATTAGAATGCTCTTGAACATGCTTTATTTTGCTCACTTTGTTACGTTTACTGTGTTTTCCTATATATATATATATATAGTATTACACTCACTTTGTTACAGTTACAGGGGAGAAATGGGTTTAGGTTTACGGTTAGGGTTAGGGTTAGGGTTAGGGTTAGGGTTAGGGTTGAGAACCTCTGTGGGTCATTAGAATCCTCTTGAACATGCTTTATTTTGATCATTTTGTTACGTTTACTGTGTTTTCCTATATATCTACATATATAGTATTACACTCACTTTGTTACAGTTATAGGGGAGAAATGGGTTAGGGTTAGGGTTAGGGTTAGGGTTAGGGTTAGGGTTAGGGTTAGGGTTTGTGGGTCATTAGAATGCTCTTGAACATGCTTTATTTTGATCACTTTGTTACATTTCCTGTGTTTTCCTGTATATATATATACATATAGTATTACACTCACTTTGTTACAGTTACAGGGGATATAGGTTACATTAGGGTAGGGTTTAGGGTTAGGGTTGAGAACCTCTGTGGGTCATTAGAATGCTCTTGAACATGCTTTATTTTGCTCACTTTGTTACGTTTCCTCTGTTTTCCTGTATATATATATACATATAGTATTACACTCACTTTGTTACAGTTACAGGGGAGAAATGGGTTAGGGTTAGGTTAGGGTTAGGGTTAGGGTTAGGGTTAGGGTTAGGGTTGAGAACCTCTGTGGGTCATTAGAATGCTCTTGAACATGCTTTATTTTGCTCACTTTGTTACATTTACTGTGTTTTCCTATATATATATATATATAGTATTACACTCACTTTGTTACAGTTACAGGGGAGAAATGGGTTAGGGTTAGGGTTAGGGTTAGGGTTAGGGTTAGGGTTGAGAACCTCTGTGGGTCATTAGAATGCTCTTGAACATGCTTTATTTTGCTCACTTTGTTACGTTTACTGTGTTTTCCTATATATATATATATATAGTATTACACTCACTTTGTTACAGTTAGAGGGGAGAAATGGGTTAGGGTTAGGTTTAGGGTTAGGGTTAGGGTTAGGGTTAGGGTTAGGGTTAGGGTTGAGAACCTCTGTGGGTCATTAGAATGCTCTTGAACATGCTTTATTTTGCTCACTTTGTTACGTTTCCTCTGTTTTCCTGTATATATATATACATATAGTATTACACTCACTTTGTTACAGTTACAGGGGAGAAATGGGTTAGGGTTAGGGTTAGGTTAGGGTTAGGGTTAGGGTTAGGGTTAGGGTTAGGGTTAGGGAACCTCTGTGGGTCATTAGAATGCTCTTGAACATGTTTTATTTTGCTCACTTTGTTACGTTTCCTCTGTTTTCCTGTATATATATATACATATAGTATTACACTCACTTTGTTACAGTTACAGGGGAGAAATGGGTTAGGGTTAGTGTTAGGGTTAGGGTTAGGGTTAGGGTTGAGTACCTCTGTGGGTCATTAGAATGCTCTTGAACATGCTTTATTTTGCTCACTTTGTTACATTTACTGTGTTTTCCTATATATCTATATATATAGTGTTGCACTCACTTTGTTACAGTTACAGGGGAGAAATGGGTTAGGGTTAGGGTTAGGGTTAGGGTTAGGGTTGGGGTTGAGAACCTCTGTGGGTCATTAGAATGCTCTTGAACATACTTTATTTTGCTCACTTTGTTACGTTTACTGTGTTTTCCTATATATCTATATATATAGTATTACACTCGCTTTGTTACAGTTAGAGGGGAGAAATGGGGTAGGGTTAGGTTTACGGTTAGGGTTAGGGTTAGGGTTAGGGTTAGGGTTAGGGTTAGGGTTAGGGTTGAGAACCTCTGTGGGTCATTAGAATCCTCTTGAACATGCTTTATTTTGATCACTTTGTTACGTTTCCTCTGTTTTCCTGTATATATATATACATATAGTATTACACTCACTTTGTTACAGTTACAGGGGAGAAATGGGTTAGGGTTAGGGTTAGGTTTAGGGTTAGGGTTAGGGTTAGGGTTAGGGTTGAGAACCTCTGTGGGTCATTAGAATGCTCTTGAACATGTTTTATTTTGCTCACTTTGTTACGTTTCCTCTGTTTTCCTGTATATATATATACATATAGTATTACACTCACTTTGTTACAGTTACAGGGGAGAAATGGGTTAGGGTTAGTGTTAGTGTTAGGGTTAGGGTTAGGGTTGAGTACCTCTGTGGGTCATTAGAATGCTCTTGAACATGCTTTATTTTGCTCACTTTGTTACATTTACTGTGTTTTCCTATATATCTATATATATAGTGTTGCACTCACTTTGTTACAGTTACAGGGGAGAAATGGGTTAGGGTTAGGGTTAGGGTTAGGGTTAGGGTTGGGGTTGAGAACCTCTGTGGGTCATTAGAATGCTCTTGAACATACTTTATTTTGCTCACTTTGTTACGTTTACTGTGTTTTCCTATATATCTAGATATATAGTATTACACTCGCTTTGTTACAGTTAGAGGGGAGAAATGGGGTAGGGTTAGGTTTACGGTTAGGGTTAGGGTTAGGGTTAGGGTTAGGGTTGAGAACCTCTGTGGGTCATTAGAATCCTCTTGAACATGCTTTATTTTGATCACTTTGTTACGTTTCCTCTGTTTTCCTGTATATATATATACATATAGTATTACACTCACTTTGTTACAGTTACAGGGGAGAAATGGGTTAGGGTTAGGGTTAGGTTTAGGGTTAGGGTTAGGGTTAGGGTTAGGGTTAGGGTTAGGGTTAGGGTTGACCTCTGTGGGTCATTAGAATGCTCTTGAACATGTTTTATTTTGCTCACTTTGTTACGTTTCCTCTGTTTTCCTGTATATATATATACATATAGTATTACACTCACTTTGTTACAGTTACAGGGGAGAAATGGGTTAGGGTTAGTGTTAGGGTTAGGGTTAGGGTTAGGGTTGAGTACCTCTGTGGGTCATTAGAATGCTCTTGAACATGCTTTATTTTGCTCACTTTGTTACATTTACTGTGTTTTCCTATATATCTATATATATAGTGTTGCACTCACTTTGTTACAGTTACAGGGGAGAAATGGGTTAGGGTTAGGGTTAGGGTTAGGGTTAGGGTTGTTGTTGAGAACCTCTGTGGGTCATTAGAATGCTCTTGAACATACTTTATTTTGCTCACTTTGTTACGTTTACTGTGTTTTCCTATATATCTAGATATATAGTATTACACTCGCTTTGTTACAGTTAGAGGGGAGAAATGGGGTAGGGTTAGGTTTACGGTTAGGGTTAGGGTTAGGGTTAGGGTTAGGGTTGAGAACCTCTGTGGGTCATTAGAATCCTCTTGAACATGCTTTATTTTGATCACTTTGTTACGTTTCCTCTGTTTTCCTGTATATATATATACATATAGTATTACACTCACTTTGTTACAGTTACAGGGGAGAAATGGGTTAGGGTTAGGGTTAGGTTTAGGGTTAGGGTTAGGGTTAGGGTTAGGGTTAGGGTTGAGAACCTCTGTGGGTCATTAGAATGCTCTTGAACATGTTTTATTTTGCTCACTTTGTTACGTTTCCTCTGTTTTCCTGTATATATATATACATATAGTATTACACTCACTTTGTTACAGTTACAGGGGAGAAATGGGTTAGGGTTAGTGTTAGGGTTAGGGTTAGGGTTAGGGTTGAGTACCTCTGTGGGTCATTAGAATGCTCTTGAACATGCTTTATTTTGCTCACTTTGTTACATTTACTGTGTTTTCCTATATATCTATATATATAGTGTTGCACTCACTTTGTTACAGTTACAGGGGAGAAATGGGTTAGGGTTAGGGTTAGGGTTAGGGTTAGGGTTGGGGTTGAGAACCTCTGTGGGTCATTAGAATGCTCTTGAACATACTTTATTTTGCTCACTTTGTTACGTTTACTGTGTTTTCCTATATATCTAGATATATAGTATTACACTCGCTTTGTTACAGTTAGAGGGGAGAAATGGGGTAGGGTTAGGTTTACGGTTAGGGTTAGGGTTAGGGTTAGGGTTAGGGTTAGGGTTGAGAACCTCTGTGGGTCATTAGAATCCTCTTGAACATGCTTTATTTTGATCACTTTGTTACGTTTCCTCTGTTTTCCTGTATATATATATACATATAGTATTACACTCACTTTGTTACAGTTACAGGGGAGAAATGGGGTTAGGGTTAGGTTTAGGGTTAGGGTTAGGGTTAGGGTTAGGGTTAGGGTTGAGAACCTCTGTGGGTCATTAGAATGCTCTTGAACATGTTTTATTTTGCTCACTTTGTTACGTTTCCTCTGTTTTCCTGTATATATATATACATATAGTATTACACTCACTTTGTTACAGTTACAGGGGAGAAATGGTTTAGGGTTAGTGTTAGGGTTAGGGTTAGGGTTAGGGTTGAGTACCTCTGTGGGTCATTAGAATGCTCTTGAACATGCTTTATTTTGCTCACTTTGTTACATTTACTGTGTTTTCCTATATATCTATATATATAGTGTTGCACTCACTTTGTTACAGTTACAGGGGAGAAATGGGTTAGGGTTAGGGTTAGGGTTAGGGTTAGGGTTGGGGTTGAGAACCTCTGTGGGTCATTAGAATGCTCTTGAACATACTTTATTTTGCTCACTTTGTTACGTTTACTGTGTTTTCCTATATATCTAGATATATAGTATTACACTCGCTTTGTTACAGTTAGAGGGGAGAAATGGGGTAGGGTTAGGTTTACGGTTAGGGTTAGGGTTAGGGTTAGGGTTAGGGTTAGGGTTGAGAACCTCTGTGGGTCATTAGAATCCTCTTGAACATGCTTTATTTTGATCACTTTGTTACGTTTCCTCTGTTTTCCTGTATATATATACACATATAGTATTACACTCACTTTGTTACAGTTACAGGGGAGAAATGGGTTAGGGTTAGGGTTAGGTTTAGGGTTAGGGTTAGGGTTAGGGTTAGGGTTGAGAACCTCTGTGGGTCATTAGAATGCTCTTGAACATGTTTTATTTTGCTCACTTTGTTACGTTTCCTCTGTTTTTCCTGTATATATATATACATATAGTATTACACTCACTTTGTTACAGTTACAGGGGAGAAATGGGTTAGGGTTAGTGTTAGGGTTAGGGTTAGGGTTAGGGTTAGGGTTGAGTACCTCTGTGGGTCATTAGAATGCTCTTGAACATGCTTTATTTTGCTCACTTTGTTACATTTACTGTGTTTTCCTATATATCTATATATATAGTGTTGCACTCACTTTGTTACAGTTACAGGGGAGAAATGGGTTAGGGTTAGGGTTAGGGTTAGGGTTAGGGTTGGGGTTGAGAACCTCTGTGGGTCATTAGAATGCTCTTGAACATACTTTATTTTGCTCACTTTGTTACGTTTACTGTGTTTTCCTATATATCTAGATATATAGTATTACACTCGCTTTGTTACAGTTAGAGGGGAGAAATGGGGTAGGGTTAGGTTTACGGGTAGGGTTAGGGTTAGGGTTAGGGTTAGGGTTAGGGTTAGGGTTGAGAACCTCTGTGGGTCATTAGAATCCTCTTGAACATGCTTTATTTTGATCACTTTGTTACGTTTCCTCTGTTTTCCTGTATATATATATACATATAGTATTACACTCACTTTGTTACAGTTACAGGGGAGAAATGGGTTAGGGTTAGAGT
>NW_026915855.1:0-63248 GCF_034315485.1 Pezoporus occidentalis | reverse complement strand
CGGGGCAGCTGAAAGCGACCACTAAATTTGGATTCAAATGGATTTTAGGTATGAAACCGAGGAGAGACTGCAATGATGGTGACACCGTTGCAAAGCAGCCTGTGTGCTGAAGGGCCCCAGCACTAGCTTTCCCTGCTGGTTCTTCTGCTTCAAATGCTTTTCCTGTATGAAAGGGAGCAGTGAAAGCAACGATGGATGCACCGATGTAAAGGTGATTGTGTGCTGAACAGGTCCAGCACAAGCTTTCAATCCTGGCTCTTCTGCTGTGGGAGCAGAAGCCAAACGTTCGTGCTGTACTCACTGTGCTGCCTGCAGCTGAGAGAGACCAGCTGAGAATTTGGATTCAAATGGAGTTTTAGGTATGAAACCGAGGAGAGACTGCAATGATGGTGACACCGTTGCAAAGCAGCCTGTGTGCTGAAGAGGCCCAGCACTAGCTTTCCCTGCTGGTTCTTCTGCTGTGGGAGCAGATGCCACTGTTCATTCTGTGCTGACTGTGTTGCTGCCAGCAGAGAGCAGGCTCTGAACTGATTCCATTCAAATGCTTTTCCTGTATGAAAGGGAGCAGTGAAAGCAACGATGGATGCACCAATGTAAAGGTGATTGTGTGCTGAACAGGTCCAGCACAAGCTTTCAATCCTGGCTCTTCTGCTGTGGGAGCAGAAGCCAAACGTTCGTGCTGTACTCACTGTGCTGCTGGGCAGCTGAGAGCGACCAGCTGAGAATTTGGATTCAAATGGACTTTTAGGTATGAAACCGAGGAGAGACTGCAATGATGGTGACACCGTTGCAAAGCAGCCTGTGTGCTGAAGAGGCCCAGCACTAGCTTTCCCTGCTGGTTCTTCTGCTGTGGGAGCAGATGCCACTGTTCATTCTGTGCTGACTGTGTTGCTGCGCAGCAGAGAGCAGGCTCTGAACTGATTCCATTCAAATGCTTTTCCTGTATGAAAGGGAGCAGTGAAAGCAACGATGGATGCACCAATGTAAAGGTGATTGTGTGCTGAACAGGTCCAGCACAAGCTTTCAATCCTGGCTCTTCTGCTGTGGGAGCAGAGGCCAAACGTTCGTGCTGTACTCAGAGTTTTAGGTATGAAACCGAGGAGAGACTGCAATGATGGTGACACCGTTGCAAAGCAGCCTGTGTGCTGAAGAGGCCCAGCACTAGCTTTCCCTGCTGGTTCTTCTGCTGTGGGAGCAGATGCCACTGTTCATTCTGTGCTGACTGTGTTGCTGCGCAGCAGAGAGCAGGCTCTGAACTGATTCCATTCAAATGCTTTTCCTGTATGAAAGGGAGCAGTGAAAGCAACGATGGATGCACCAATGTAAAGGTGATTGTGTGCTGAACAGGTCCAGCACAAGCTTTCAATCCTGGCTCTTCTGCTGTGGGAGCAGAAGCCAAACGTTCGTGCTGTACTCACTGTGCTGCCTGCAGCTGAGAGAGACCAGCTGAGAATTTGGATTCAAATGGAGTTTTAGGTATGAAACCGAGGAGAGACTGCAATGATGGTGACACCGTTGCAAAGCAGCCTGTGTGCTGAAGAGGCCCAGCACTAGCTTTCCCTGCTGGTTCTTCTGCTGTGGGAGCAGATGCCACTGTTCATTCTGTGCTGACTGTGTTGCTGCCAGCAGAG
Source organism: Pezoporus occidentalis (assembly GCF_034315485.1). NCBI lineage: Eukaryota > Metazoa > Chordata > Aves > Psittaciformes > Psittacidae > Pezoporus > Pezoporus occidentalis. The sequence goes on along the minus strand of NW_026915855.1, from coordinate 61,617 downwards.
AGCAGGCTCTGAACTGATTCCATTCAAATGCTTTTCCTGTATGAAAGGGAGCAGTGAAAGCAACGATGGATGCACCAATGTAAAGGTGATTGTGTGCTGAACAGGTCCAGCACAAGCTTTCAATCCTGGCTCTTCTGCTGTGGGAGCAGAAGCCAAACGTTCGTGCTGTACTCACTGTGCTGCTGGGCAGCTGAGAGCGACCAGCTTGTGTGCTGAAGAAGCCCAGCACTAGCTTTCCCTGCTGGTTCTTCTGCTGTGGGAGCAGATGCCACTGTTCATTCTGTGCTGACTGTGTTGCTGCCAGCAGAGAGCAGGCTCCGAACTGATTCCATTCAAATGCTTTTCCTGTATGAAAGGGAGCAGTGAAAGCAACGATGGATGCACCGATGTAAAGGTGATTGTGTGCTTTAGGTATGAAAGCGAGGAGAGACTGCAATGATGGTGACACCGTTGCAAAGCAGCCTGTGTGCTGAAGAGGCCCAGCACTAGCTTTCCCTGCTGGTTCTTCTGCTGTGGGAGCAGATGCCACTGTTCATTCTGTGCTGACTGTGTTGCTGCGCAGCAGAGAGCAGGCTCTTTACTGATTCCATTCAAATGATTTTCCTGTATGAAAGGGAGCAGCGAAAGCAACGATGGATGCACCGATGTAAAGGTGATTGTGTGCTGAACAGGTCCAGCACAAGCTTTCAATCCTGGCTCTTCTGCTGTGGGAGCAGAGGCCAAACGTTCGTGCTGTACTCACTGTGCTGCCTGCAGCTGAGAGAGACCAGCTGAGAATTTGGATTCAAATGGAGTTTTAGGTATGAAACCGAGGAGAGACTGCAATGATGGTGACACCGTTGCAAAGCAGCCTGTGTGCTGAAGAGGCCCAGCACTAGCTTTCCCTGCTGGTTCTTCTGCTGTGGGAGCAGATGCCACTGTTCATTCTGTGCTGACTGTGTTGCTGCGCAGCAGAGAGCAGGCTCTGAACTGATTCCATTCAAATGCTTTTCCTGTATGAAAGGGAGCAGTGAAAGCAACGATGGATGCACCAATGTAAAGGTGATTGTGTGCTGAACAGGTCCAGCACAAGCTTTCAATCCTGGCTCTTCTGCTGTGGGAGCAGAGGCCAAACGTTCGTGCTGTACTCACTGTGCTGCTGGGCAGCTGAAAGCGACCAGCTGAGAATTTGGATTCAAATGGACTTTTAGGTATGAAAGCGAGGAGAGACTGCAATGATGGTGACACCGTTGCAAAGCAGCCTGTGTGCTGAAGAGGCCCAGCACTAGCTTTCCCTGCTGGTTCTTCTGCTGTGGGAGCAGATGCCACTGTTCATTCTGTGCTGACTGTGTTGCTGCGCAGCAGAGAGCAGGCTCTGAACTGATTCCATTCAAATGCTTTTCCTGTATGAAAGGGAGCAGTGAAAGCAACGATGGATGCACCAGTGTAAAGGTGATTGTGTGCTGAACAGGTCCAGCACCAGCTTTCAATCCTGGCTCTTCTGCTGTGGGAGCAGAAGCCAAACGTTCGTGCTGTACTCACTGTGCTGCCTGCAGCTGAGAGAGACCAGCTGAGAATTTGGATTCAAATGGAGTTTTAGGTATGAAACCGAGGAGAGACTGCAATGATGGTGACACCGTTGCAAAGCAGCCTGTGTGCTGAAGAAGCCCAGCACTAGCTTTCCCTGCTGGTTCTTCTGCTGTGGGAGCAGATGCCACTGTTCATTCTGTGCTGACTGTGTTGCTGCCAGCAGAGAGCAGGCTCCGAACTGATTCCATTCAAATGCTTTTCCTGTATGAAAGGGAGCAGTGAAAGCAACGATGGATGCACCAATGTAAAGGTGATTGTGTGCTGAACAGGTCCAGCACAAGCTTTCAATCCTGGCTCTTCTGCTGTGGGAGCAGAGGCCAAACGTTCGTGCTGTACTCACTGTGCTGCTGGGCAGCTGAAAGCGACCAGCTGAGAATTTGGATTCAAATGGAGTTTTAGGTATGAAACCGAGGAGAGACTGCAATGATGGTGACACCGTTGCAAAGCAGCCTGTGTGCTGAAGAGGCCCAGCACTAGCTTTCCCTGCTGGTTCTTCTGCTGTGGGAGCAGATGCCACTGTTCATTCTGTGCTGACTGTGTTGCTGCGCAGCAGAGAGCAGGCTCTTTACTGATTCCATTCAAATGATTTTCCTGTATGAAAGGGAGCAGCGAAAGCAACGATGGATGCACCGATGTAAAGGTGATTGTGTGCTGAACAGGTCCAGCACAAGCTTTCAATCCTGGCTCTTCTGCTGTGGGAGAAGAGCCAAACGTTCGTGCTGTACTCACTGTGCTGCCTGCAGCTGAGAGAGACCAGCTGAGAATTTGGATTCAAATGGAGTTTTAGGTATGAAACCGAGGAGAGACTGCAATGATGGTGACACCGTTGCAAAGCAGCCTGTGTGCTGAAGAGGCCCAGCACTAGCTTTCCCTGCTGGTTCTTCTGCTGTGGGAGCAGATGCCACTGTTCATTCTGTGCTGACTGTGTTGCTGCGCAGCAGAGAGCAGGCTCTGAACTGATTCCATTCAAATGCTTTTCCTGTATGAAAGGGAGCAGTGAAAGCAACGATGGATGCACCAATGTAAAGGTGATTGTGTGCTGAACAGGTCCAGCACAAGCTTTCAATCCTGGCTCTTCTGCTGTGGGAGCAGAGGCCAAACGTTCGTGCTGTACTCACTGTGCTGCTGGGCAGCTGAAAGCGACCAGCTGAGAATTTGGATTCAAATGGACTTTTAGGTATGAAACCGAGGAGAGACTGCAATGATGGTGACACCGTTGCAAAGCAGCCTGTGTGCTGAAGAGGCCCAGCACTAGCTTTCCCTGCTGGTTCTTCTGCTGTGGGAGCAGATGCCACTGTTCATTCTGTGCTGACTGTGTTGCTGCGCAGCAGAGAGCAGGCTCTGAACTGATTCCATTCAAATGCTTTTCCTGTATGAAAGGGAGCAGTGAAAGCAACGATGGATGCACCGATGTAAAGGTGATTGTGTGCTGAACAGGTCCAGCACCAGCTTTCAATCCTAGCTCTTCTGCTGTGGGAGCAGAAGCCAAACGTTCGTGCTGTACTCACTGTGCTGCCTGCAGCTGAGAGAGACCAGCTGAGAATTTGGATTCAAATGGAGTTTTAGGTATGAAACCGAGGAGAGACTGCAATGATGGTGACACCGTTGCAAAGCAGCCTGTGTGCTGAAGAGGCCCAGCACTAGCTTTCCCTGCTGGTTCTTCTGCTGTGGGAGCAGATGCCACTGTTCATTCTGTGCTGACTGTGTTGCTGCGCAGCAGAGAGCAGGCTCTGAACTGATTCCATTCAAATGCTTTTCCTGTATGAAAGGGAGCAGTGAAAGCAACGATGGATGCACCGATGTAAAGGTGATTGTGTGCTGAACAGGTCCAGCACAAGCTTTCAATCCTGGCTCTTCTGCTGTGGGAGCAGAGGCCAAACGTTCGTGCTGTACTCACTGTGCTGCTGGGCAGCTGAAAGCGACCAGCTGAGAATTTGGATTCAAATGGAGTTTTAGGTATGAAACCGAGGAGAGACTGCAATGATGGTGACACCGTTGCAAAGCAGCCTGTGTGCTGAAGAGGCCCAGCACTAGCTTTCCCTGCTGGTTCTTCTGCTGTGGGAGCAGATGCCACTGTCCTTTCTGTGCTGACTGTGTTGCTGCCAGCAGAGAGCAGGCTCTGAACTGATTCCATTCAAATGCTTTTCCTGTATGAAAGGGAGCAGTGAAAGCAACGATGGATGCACCAATGTAAAGGTGATTGTGTGCTGAACAGGTCCAGCACAAGCTTTCAATCCTGACACTTCTGCTGTGGGAGCAGAGGCCAAACGTTCGTGCTGTACTCACTGTGCTGCTGGGCAGCTGAAAGCGACCAGCTGAGAATTTGGATTCAAATGGAGTTTTAGGTATGAAACCGAGGAGAGACTGCAATGATGGTGACACCGTTGCAAAGCAGCCTGTGTGCTGAAGAGGCCCAGCACTAGCTTTCCCTGCTGGTTCTTCTGCTGTGGGAGCAGATGCCACTGTTCATTCTGTGCTGACTGTGTTGCTGCGCAGCAGAGAGCAGGCTCTTTACTGATTCCATTCAAATGATTTTCCTGTATGAAAGGGAGCAGCGAAAGCAACGATGGATGCACCGATGTAAAGGTGATTGTGTGCTGAACAGGTCCAGCACCAGCTTTCAATCCTGGCTCTTCTGCTGTGGGAGCAGAAGCCAAACGTTCGTGCTGTACTCACTGTGCTGCCTGCAGCTGAGAGAGACCAGCTGAGAATTTGGATTCAAATGGAGTTTTAGGTATGAAACCGAGGAGAGACTGCAATGATGGTGACACCGTTGCAAAGCAGCCTGTGTGCTGAAGAGGCCCAGCACTAGCTTTCCCTGCTGGTTCTTCTGCTGTGGGAGCAGATGCCACTGTTCATTCTGTGCTGACTGTGTTGCTGCGCAGCAGAGAGCAGGCTCTGAACTGATTCCATTCAAATGCTTTTCCTGTATGAAAGGGAGCAGTGAAAGCAACGATGGATGCACCAATGTAAAGGTGATTGTGTGCTGAACAGGTCCAGCACCAGCTTTCAATCCTGGCTCTTCTGCTGTGGGAGCAGAAGCCAAACGTTCGTGCTGTACTCACTGTGCTGCTGGGCAGCTGAAAGCGACCAGCTGAGAATTTGGATTCAAATGGACTTTTAGGTATGAAAGCGAGGAGAGACTGCAATGATGGTGACACCGTTGCAAAGCAGCCTGTGTGCTGAAGAGGCCCAGCACTAGCTTTCCCTGCTGGTTCTTCTGCTGTGGGAGCAGATGCCACTGTTCATTCTGTGCTGACTGTGTTGCTGCGCAGCAGAGAGCAGGCTCTGAACTGATTCCATTCAAATGCTTTTCCTGTATGAAAGGGAGCAGTGAAAGCAACGATGGATGCACCAATGTAAAGGTGATTGTGTGCTGAACAGGTCCAGCACCAGCTTTCAATCCTGGCTCTTCTGCTGTGGGAGCAGAAGCCAAACGTTCGTGCTGTACTCACTGTGCTGCCTGCAGCTGAGAGAGACCAGCTGAGAATTTGGATTCAAATGGAGTTTTAGGTATGAAACCGAGGAGAGACTGCAATGATGGTGACACCGTTGCAAAGCAGCCTGTGTGCTGAAGAGGCCCAGCACTAGCTTTCCCTGCTGGTTCTTCTGCTGTGGGAGCAGATGCCACTGTTCATTCTGTGCTGACTGTGTTGCTGCGCAGCAGAGAGCAGGCTCTGAACTGATTCCATTCAAATGCTTTTCCTGTATGAAAGGGAGCAGTGAAAGCAACGATGGATGCACCAATGTAAAGGTGATTGTGTGCTGAACAGGTCCAGCACCAGCTTTCAATCCTGGCTCTTCTGCTGTGGGAGCAGAAGCCAAACGTTCGTGCTGTACTCACTGTGCTGCTGGGCAGCTGAAAGCGACCAGCTGAGAATTTGGATTCAAATGGAGTTTTAGGTATGAAACCGAGGAGAGACTGCAATGATGGTGACACCGTTGCAAAGCAGCCTGTGTGCTGAAGAGGCCCAGCACTAGCTTTCCCTGCTGGTTCTTCTGCTGTGGGAGCAGATGCCACTGTTCATTCTGTGCTGACTGTGTTGCTGCGCAGCAGAGAGCAGGCTCTTTACTGATTCCATTCAAATGATTTTCCTGTATGAAAGGGAGCAGCGAAAGCAACGATGGATGCACCGATGTAAAGGTGATTGTGTGCTGAACAGGTCCAGCACAAGCTTTCAATCCTGGCTCTTCTGCTGTGGGAGCAGAAGCCAAACGTTCGTGCTGTACTCACTGTGCTGCCTGCAGCTGAGAGAGACCAGCTGAGAATTTGGATTCAAATGGAGTTTTAGGTATGAAACCGAGGAGAGACTGCAATGATGGTGACACCGTTGCAAAGCAGCCTGTGTGCTGAAGAGGCCCAGCACTAGCTTTCCCTGCTGGTTCTTCTGCTGTGGGAGCAGATGCCACTGTTCATTCTGTGCTGACTGTGTTGCTGCGCAGCAGAGAGCAGGCTCTGAACTGATTCCATTCAAATGCTTTTCCTGTATGAAAGGGAGCAGTGAAAGCAACGATGGATGCACCAATGTAAAGGTGATTGTGTGCTGAACAGGTCCAGCACAAGCTTTCAATCCTGGCTCTTCTGCTGTGGGAGCAGAGGCCAAACGTTCGTGCTGTACTCACTGTGCTGCTGGGCAGCTGAAAGCGACCAGCTGAGAATTTGGATTCAAATGGACTTTTAGGTATGAAACCGAGGAGAGACTGCAATGATGGTGACACCGTTGCAAAGCAGCCTGTGTGCTGAAGAGGCCCAGCACTAGCTTTCCCTGCTGGTTCTTCTGCTGTGGGAGCAGATGCCACTGTTCATTCTGTGCTGACTGTGTTGCTGCGCAGCAGAGAGCAGGCTCTGAACTGATTCCATTCAAATGCTTTTCCTGTATGAAAGGGAGCAGTGAAAGCAACGATGGATGCACCAGTGTAAAGGTGATTGTGTGCTGAACAGGTCCAGCACCAGCTTTCAATCCTGGCTCTTCTGCTGTGGGAGCAGAAGCCAAACGTTCGTGCTGTACTCACTGTGCTGCCTGCAGCTGAGAGAGACCAGCTGAGAATTTGGATTCAAATGGACTTTTAGGTATGAAACCGAGGAGAGACTGCAATGATGGTGACACCGTTGCAAAGCAGCCTGTGTGCTGAAGAGGCCCAGCACTAGCTTTCCCTGCTGGTTCTTCTGCTGTGGGAGCAGATGCCACTGTTCATTCTGTGCTGACTGTGTTGCTGCCAGCAGAGAGCAGGCTCTGAACTGATTCCATTCAAATGCTTTTCCTGTATGAAAGGGAGCAGTGAAAGCAACGATGGATGCACCAATGTAAAGGTGATTGTGTGCTGAACAGGTCCAGCACAAGCTTTCAATCCTGGCTCTTCTGCTGTGGGAGCAGAGGCCAAACGTTCGTGCTGTACTCACTGTGCTGCTGGGCAGCTGAAAGCGACCAGCTGAGAATTTGGATTCAAATGGAGTTTTAGGTATGAAACCGAGGAGAGACTGCAATGATGGTGACACCGTTGCAAAGCAGCCTGTGTGCTGAAGAGGCCCAGCACTAGCTTTCCCTGCTGGTTCTTCTGCTGTGGGAGCAGATGCCACTGTTCATTCTGTGCTGACTGTGTTGCTGCCAGCAGAGAGCAGGCTCTGAACTGATTCCATTCAAATGCTTTTCCTGTATGAAAGGGAGCAGTGAAAGCAACGATGGATGCACCAATGTAAAGGTGATTGTGTGCTGAACAGGTCCAGCACAAGCTTTCAATCCTGACACTTCTGCTGTGGGAGCAGAGGCCAAACGTTCGTGCTGTACTCACTGTGCTGCTGGGCAGCTGAAAGCGACCAGCTGAGAATTTGGATTCAAATGGAGTTTTAGGTATGAAACCGAGGAGAGACTGCAATGATGGTGACACCGTTGCAAAGCAGCCTGTGTGCTGAAGAGGCCCAGCACTAGCTTTCCCTGCTGGTTCTTCTGCTGTGGGAGCAGATGCCACTGTTCATTCTGTGCTGACTGTGTTGCTGCGCAGCAGAGAGCAGGCTCTTTACTGATTCCATTCAAATGATTTTCCTGTATGAAAGGGAGCAGCGAAAGCAACGATGGATGCACCGATGTAAAGGTGATTGTGTGCTGAACAGGTCCAGCACAAGCTTTCAATCCTGGCTCTTCTGCTGTGGGAGCAGAGGCCAAACGTTCGTGCTGTACTCACTGTGCTGCCTGCAGCTGAGAGAGACCAGCTGAGAATTTGGATTCAAATGGAGTTTTAGGTATGAAACCGAGGAGAGACTGCAATGATGGTGACACCGTTGCAAAGCAGCCTGTGTGCTGAAGAGGCCCAGCACTAGCTTTCCCTGCTGGTTCTTCTGCTGTGGGAGCAGATGCCACTGTTCATTCTGTGCTGACTGTGTTGCTGCGCAGCAGAGAGCAGGCTCTGAACTGATTCCATTCAAATGCTTTTCCTGTATGAAAGGGAGCAGTGAAAGCAACGATGGATGCACCAATGTAAAGGTGATTGTGTGCTGAACAGGTCCAGCACAAGCTTTCAATCCTGGCTCTTCTGCTGTGGGAGCAGAGGCCAAACGTTCGTGCTGTACTCACTGTGCTGCTGGGCAGCTGAAAGCGACCAGCTGAGAATTTGGATTCAAATGGACTTTTAGGTATGAAACCGAGGAGAGACTGCAATGATGGTGACACCGTTGCAAAGCAGCCTGTGTGCTGAAGAGGCCCAGCACTAGCTTTCCCTGCTGGTTCTTCTGCTGTGGGAGCAGATGCCACTGTTCATTCTGTGCTGACTGTGTTGCTGCGCAGCAGAGAGCAGGCTCTGAACTGATTCCATTCAAATGCTTTTCCTGTATGAAAGGGAGCAGTGAAAGCAACGATGGATGCACCAGTGTAAAGGTGATTGTGTGCTGAACAGGTCCAGCACCAGCTTTCAATCCTGGCTCTTCTGCTGTGGGAGCAGAGGCCAAACGTTCGTGCTGTACTCACTGTGCTGCCTGCAGCTGAGAGCGACCAGCTGAGAATTTGGATTCAAATGGAGTTTTAGGTATGAAACCGAGGAGAGACTGCAATGATGGTGACACCGTTGCAAAGCAGCCTGTGTGCTGAAGAGGCCCAGCACTAGCTTTCCCTGCTGGTTCTTCTGCTGTGGGAGCAGATGCCACTGTTCATTCTGTGCTGACTGTGTTGCTGCGCAGCAGAGAGCAGGCTCTGAACTGATTCCATTCAAATGCTTTTCCTGTATGAAAGGGAGCAGTGAAAGCAACGATGGATGCACCAATGTAAAGGTGATTGTGTGCTGAACAGGTCCAGCACAAGCTTTCAATCCTGGCTCTTCTGCTGTGGGAGCAGAGGCCAAACGTTCGTGCTGTACTCACTGTGCTGCTGCAGCTGAGAGAGACCAGCTGAGAATTTGGATTCAAATGGAGTTTTAGGTATGAAACCGAGGAGAGACTGCAATGATGGTGACACCGTTGCAAAGCAGCCTGTGTGCTGAAGAGGCCCAGCACTAGCTTTCCCTGCTGGTTCTTCTGCTGTGGGAGCAGATGCCACTGTTCATTCTGTGCTGACTGTGTTGCTGCGCAGCAGAGAGCAGGCTCTGAACTGATTCCATTCAAATGCTTTTCCTGTATGAAAGGGAGCAGTGAAAGCAACGATGGATGCACCAATGTAAAGGTGATTGTGTGCTGAACAGGTCCAGCACAAGCTTTCAATCCTGGCTCTTCTGCTGTGGGAGCAGAGGCCAAACGTTCGTGCTGTACTCACTGTGCTGCTGGGCAGCTGAGAGCGACCAGCTGAGAATTTGGATTCAAATGGACTTTTAGGTATGAAACCGAGGAGAGACTGCAATGATGGTGACACCGTTGCAAAGCAGCCTGTGTGCTGAAGAGGCCCAGCACTAGCTTTCCCTGCTGGTTCTTCTGCTGTGGGAGCAGATGCCACTGTTCATTCTGTGCTGACTGTGTTGCTGCGCAGCAGAGAGCAGGCTCTGAACTGATTCCATTCAAATGCTTTTCCTGTATGAAAGGGAGCAGTGAAAGCAACGATGGATGCACCAGTGTAAAGGTGATTGTGTGCTGAACAGGTCCAGCACCAGCTTTCAATCCTGGCTCTTCTGCTGTGGGAGCAGAAGCCAAACGTTCGTGCTGTACTCACTGTGCTGCCTGCAGCTGAGAGAGACCAGCTGAGAATTTGGATTCAAATGGAGTTTTAGGTATGAAACCGAGGAGAGACTGCAATGATGGTGACACCGTTGCAAAGCAGCCTGTGTGCTGAAGAAGCCCAGCACTAGCTTTCCCTGCTGGTTCTTCTGCTGTGGGAGCAGATGCCACTGTTCATTCTGTGCTGACTGTGTTGCTGCCAGCAGAGAGCAGGCTCTGAACTGATTCCATTCAAATGCTTTTCCTGTATGAAAGGGAGCAGTGAAAGCAACGATGGATGCACCGATGTAAAGGTGATTGTGTGCTGAACAGGTCCAGCACAAGCTTTCAATCCTGGCTCTTCTGCTGTGGGAGCAGAGGCCAAACGTTCGTGCTGTACTCACTGTGCTGCTGGGCAGCTGAAAGCGACCAGCTGAGAATTTGGATTCAAATGGAGTTTTAGGTATGAAACCGAGGAGAGACTGCAATGATGGTGACACCGTTGCAAAGCAGCCTGTGTGCTGAAGAGGCCCAGCACTAGCTTTCCCTGCTGGTTCTTCTGCTGTGGGAGCAGATGCCACTGTTCATTCTGTGCTGACTGTGTTGCTGCGCAGCAGAGAGCAGGCTCTGAACTGATTCCATTCAAATGCTTTTCCTGTATGAAAGGGAGCAGTGAAAGCAACGATGGATGCACCCATGTAAAGGTGATTGTGTGCTGAACAGGTCCAGCACAAGCTTTCAATCCTGGCTCTTCTGCTGTGGGAGCAGAAGCCAAACGTTCGTGCTGTACTCACTGTGCTGCCTGCAGCTGAGAGAGACCAGCTGAGAATTTGGATTCAAATGGAGTTTTAGGTATGAAACCGAGGAGAGACTGCAATGATGGTGACACCGTTGCAAAGCAGCCTGTGTGCTGAAGAGGCCCAGCACTAGCTTTCCCTGCTGGTTCTTCTGCTGTGGGAGCAGATGCCACTGTTCATTCTGTGCTGACTGTGTTGCTGCGCAGCAGAGAGCAGGCTCTGAACTGATTCCATTCAAATGCTTTTCCTGTATGAAAGGGAGCAGTGAAAGCAACGATGGATGCACCAATGTAAAGGTGATTGTGTGCTGAACAGGTCCAGCACAAGCTTTCAATCCTGGCTCTTCTGCTGTGGGAGCAGAGGCCAAACGTTCGTGCTGTACTCACTGTGCTGCTGGGCAGCTGAAAGCGACCAGCTGAGAATTTGGATTCAAATGGACTTTTAGGTATGAAACCGAGGAGAGACTGCAATGATGGTGACACCGTTGCAAAGCAGCCTGTGTGCTGAAGAGGCCCAGCACTAGCTTTCCCTGCTGGTTCTTCTGCTGTGGGAGCAGATGCCACTGTTCTTTCTGTGCTGACTGTGTTGCTGCGCAGCAGAGAGCAGGCTCTGAACTGATTCCATTCAAATGTTTTTCCTGTATGAAAGGGAGCAGTGAAAGCAACGATGGATGCACCAATGTAAAGGTGATTGTGTGCTGAACAGGTCCAGCACAAGCTTTCAATCCTGGCTCTTCTGCTGTGGGAGCAGAAGCCAAACGTTCGTGCTGTACTCACTGTGCTGCCTGCAGCTGAGAGAGACCAGCTGAGAATTTGGATTCAAATGGAGTTTTAGGTATGAAACCGAGGAGAGACTGCAATGATGGTGACACCGTTGCAAAGCAGCCTGTGTGCTGAAGAGGCCCAGCACTAGCTTTCCCTGCTGGTTCTTCTGCTGTGGGAGCAGATGCCACTGTTCATTCTGTGCTGACTGTGTTGCTGCGCAGCAGAGAGCAGGCTCTGAACTGATTCCATTCAAATGCTTTTCCTGTATGAAAGGGAGCAGTGAAAGCAACGATGGATGCACCAATGTAAAGGTGATTGTGTGCTGAACAGGTCCAGCACAAGCTTTCAATCCTGGCTCTTCTGCTGTGGGAGCAGAGGCCAAACGTTCGTGCTGTACTCACTGTGCTGCTGGGCAGCTGAAAGCGACCAGCTGAGAATTTGGATTCAAATGGAGTTTTAGGTATGAAACCGAGGAGAGACTGCAATGATGGTGACACCGTTGCAAAGCAGCCTGTGTGCTGAAGAGGCCCAGCACTAGCTTTCCCTGCTGGTTCTTCTGCTGTGGGAGCAGATGCCACTGTTCATTCTGTGCTGACTGTGTTGCTGCGCAGCAGAGAGCAGGCTCTGAACTGATTCCATTCAAATGCTTTTCCTGTATGAAAGGGAGCAGTGAAAGCAACGATGGATGCACCAATGTAAAGGTGATTGTGTGCTGAACAGGTCCAGCACAAGCTTTCAATCCTGACACTTCTGCTGTGGGAGCAGAAGCCAAACGTTCGTGCTGTACTCACTGTGCTGCTGGGCAGCTGAGAGCGACCAGCTGAGAATTTGGATTCAAATGGAGTTTTAGGTATGAAACCGAGGAGAGACTGCAATGATGGTGACACCGTTGCAAAGCAGCCTGTGTGCTGAAGAGGCCCAGCACTAGCTTTCCCTGCTGGTTCTTCTGCTGTGGGAGCAGATGCCACTGTTCATTCTGTGCTGACTGTGTTGCTGCGCAGCAGAGAGCAGGCTCTGAACTGATTCCATTCAAATGCTTTTCCTGTATGAAAGGGAGCAGTGAAAGCAACGATGGATGCACCAATGTAAAGGTGATTGTGTGCTGAACAGGTCCAGCACAAGCTTTCAATCCTGGCTCTTCTGCTGTGGGAGCAGAGGCCAAACGTTCGTGCTGTACTCACTGTGCTGCCTGCAGCTGAGAGAGACCAGCTGAGAATTTGGATTCAAATGGAGTTTTAGGTATGAAACCGAGGAGAGACTGCAATGATGGTGACACCGTTGCAAAGCAGCCTGTGTGCTGAAGAGGCCCAGCACTAGCTTTCCCTGCTGGTTCTTCTGCTGTGGGAGCAGATGCCACTGTTCATTCTGTGCTGACTGTGTTGCTGCGCAGCAGAGAGCAGGCTCTGAACTGATTCCATTCAAATGTTTTTCCTGTATGAAAGGGAGCAGTGAAAGCAACGATGGATGCACCAATGTAAAGGTGATTGTGTGCTGAACAGGTCCAGCACAAGCTTTCAATCCTGGCTCTTCTGCTGTGGGAGCAGAGGCCAAACGTTCGTGCTGTACTCACTGTGCTGCTGGGCAGCTGAGAGCGACCAGCTGAGAATTTGGATTCAAATGGACTTTTAGGTATGAAACCGAGGAGAGACTGCAATGATGGTGACACCGTTGCAAAGCAGCCTGTGTGCTGAAGAGGCCCAGCACTAGCTTTCCCTGCTGGTTCTTCTGCTGTGGGAGCAGATGCCACTGTTCATTCTGTGCTGACTGTGTTGCTGCGCAGCAGAGAGCAGGCTCTGAACTGATTCCATTCAAATGCTTTTCCTGTATGAAAGGGAGCAGTGAAAGCAACGATGGATGCACCAATGTAAAGGTGATTGTGTGCTGAACAGGTCCAGCACAAGCTTTCAATCCTGGCTCTTCTGCTGTGGGAGCAGAAGCCAAACGTTCGTGCTGTACTCACTGTGCTGCCTGCAGCTGAGAGCGACCAGCTGAGAATTTGGATTCAAATGGAGTTTTAGGTATGAAACCGAGGAGAGACTGCAATGATGGTGACACCGTTGCAAAGCAGCCTGTGTGCTGAAGAGGCCCAGCACTAGCTTTCCCTGCTGGTTCTTCTGCTGTGGGAGCAGATGCCACTGTTCGTTCTGTGCTGACTGTGTTGCTGCGCAGCAGAGAGCAGGCTCTGAACTGATTCCATTCAAATGCTTTTCCTGTATGAAAGGGAGCAGTGAAAGCAACGATGGATGCACCAATGTAAAGGTGATTGTGTGCTGAACAGGTCCAGCACAAGCTTTCAATCCTGGCTCTTCTGCTGTGGGAGCAGAAGCCAAACGTTCGTGCTGTACTCACTGTGCTGCCTGCAGCTGAGAGAGACCAGCTGAGAATTTGGATTCAAATGGAGTTTTAGGTATGAAACCGAGGAGAGACTGCAATGATGGTGACACCGTTGCAAAGCAGCCTGTGTGCTGAAGAGGCCCAGCACTAGCTTTCCCTGCTGGTTCTTCTGCTGTGGGAGCAGATGCCACTGTTCGTTCTGTGCTGACTGTGTTGCTGCGCAGCAGAGAGCAGGCTCTGAACTGATTCCATTCAAATGCTTTTCCTGTATGAAAGGGAGCAGTGAAAACAACGATGGATGCACCAATGTAAAGGTGATTGTGTGCTGAACAGGTCCAGCACAAGCTTTCAATCCTGACACTTCTGCTGTGGGAGCAGAGGCCAAACGTTCGTGCTGTACTCACTGTGCTGCCTGCAGCTGAGAGCGACCAGCTGAGAATTTGGATTCAAATGGAGTTTTAGGTATGAAACCGAGGAGAGACTGCAATGATGGTGACACCGTTGCAAAGCAGCCTGTGTGCTGAAGAGGCCCAGCACTAGCTTTCCCTGCTGGTTCTTCTGCTGTGGGAGCAGATGCCACTGTTCGTTCTGTGCTGACTGTGTTGCTGCGCAGCAGAGAGCAGGCTCTGAACTGATTCCATTCAAATGCTTTTCCTGTATGAAAGGGAGCAGTGAAAGCAACGATGGATGCACCAATGTAAAGGTGATTGTGTGCTGAACAGGTCCAGCACCAGCTTTCAATCCTGGCTCTTCTGCTGTGGGAGCAGAAGCCAAACGTTCGTGCTGTACTCACTGTGCTGCTGGGCAGCTGAAAGCGACCAGCTGAGAATTTGGATTCAAATGGAGTTTTAGGTATGAAACCGAGGAGAGACTTCAATGATGGTGACACCGTTGCAAAGCAGCCTGTGTGCTGAAGAGGCCCAGCACTAGCTTTCCCTGCTGGTTCTTCTGCTGTGGGAGCAGATGCCACTGTTCGTTCTGTGCTGACTGTGTTGCTGCGCAGCAGAGAGCAGGCTCTGAACTGATTCCATTCAAATGCTTTTCCTGTATGAAAGGGAGCAGTGAAAGCAACGATGGATGCACCAATGTAAAGGTGATTGTGTGCTGAACAGGTCCAGCACAAGCTTTCAATCCTGGCTCTTCTGCTGTGGGAGCAGAAGCCAAACGTTCGTGCTGTACTCACTGTGCTGCTGGGCAGCTGAGAGCGACCAGCTGAGAATTTGGATTCAAATGGAGTTTTAGGTATGAAACCGAGGAGAGACTGCAATGATGGTGACACCGTTGCAAAGCAGCCTGTGTGCTGAAGAGGCCCAGCACTAGCTTTCCCTGCTGGTTCTTCTGCTGTGGGAGCAGATGCCACTGTTCATTCTGTGCTGACTGTGTTGCTGCGCAGCAGAGAGCAGGCTCTTTACTGATTCCATTCAAATGATTTTCCTGTATGAAAGGGAGCAGCGAAAGCAACGATGGATGCACCGATGTAAAGGTGATTGTGTGCTGAACAGGTCCAGCACAAGCTTTCAATCCTGGCTCTTCTGCTGTGGGAGCAGAGGCCAAACGTTCGTGCTGTACTCACTGTGCTGCCTGCAGCTGAGAGAGACCAGCTGAGAATTTGGATTCAAATGGAGTTTTAGGTATGAAACCGAGGAGAGACTGCAATGATGGTGACACCGTTGCAAAGCAGCCTGTGTGCTGAAGAAGCCCAGCACTAGCTTTCCCTGCTGGTTCGTCTGCTGTGGGAGCAGATGCCACTGTTCTTTCTGTGCTGACTCTGTTGCTGCGCAGCAGAGAGCAGGCTCTGAACTGATTCCATTCAAATGTTTTTCCTGTATGAAAGGGAGCAGTGAAAGCAACGATGGATGCACCGATGTAAAGGTGATTGTGTGCTGAACAGGTCCAGCACAAGCTTTCAATCCTGGCTCTTCTGCTGTGGGAGCAGAGGCCAAACGTTCGTGCTGTACTCACTGTGCTGCTGGGCAGCTGAAAGCGACCAGCTGAGAATTTGGATTCAAATGGACTTTTAGGTATGAAACCGAGGAGAGACTGCAATGATGGTGACACCGTTGCAAAGCAGCCTGTGTGCTGAAGAGGCCCAGCACTAGCTTTCCCTGCTGGTTCTTCTGCTGTGGGAGCAGATGCCACTGTTCATTCTGTGCTGACTGTGTTGCTGCGCAGCAGAGAGCAGGCTCTGAACTGATTCCATTCAAATGTTTTTCCTGTATGAAAGGGAGCAGTGAAAGCAACGATGGATGCACCAATGTAAAGGTGATTGTGTGCTGAACAGGTCCAGCACAAGCTTTCAATCCTGGCTCTTCTGCTGTGGGAGCAGAGGCCAAACGTTCGTGCTGTACTCACTGTGCTGCCTGCAGCTGAGAGAGACCAGCTGAGAATTTGGATTCAAATGGAGTTTTAGGTATGAAACCGAGGAGAGACTGCAATGATGGTGACACCGTTGCAAAGCAGCCTGTGTGCTGAAGAAGCCCAGCACTAGCTTTCCCTGCTGGTTCTTCTGCTGTGGGAGCAGATGCCACTGTTCATTCTGTGCTGACTGTGTTGCTGCCAGCAGAGAGCAGGCTCTGAACTGATTCCATTCAAATGCTTTTCCTGTATGAAAGGGAGCAGTGAAAGCAACGATGGATGCACCATGTAAAGGTGATTGTGTGCTGAACAGGTCCAGCACAAGCTTTCAATCCTGACACTTCTGCTGTGGGAGCAGAGGCCAAACGTTCGTGCTGTACTCACTGTGCTGCTGGGCAGCTGAAAGCGACCAGCTGAGAATTTGGATTCAAATGGAGTTTTAGGTATGAAACCGAGGAGAGACTGCAATGATGGTGACACCGTTGCAAAGCAGCCTGTGTGCTGAAGAGGCCCAGCACTAGCTTTCCCTGCTGGTTCTTCTGCTGTGGGAGCAGATGCCACTGTTCATTCTGTGCTGACTGTGTTGCTGCGCAGCAGAGAGCAGGCTCTTTACTGATTCCATTCAAATGCTTTTCCTGTATGAAAGGGAGCAGTGAAAGCAACGATGGATGCACCGATGTAAAGGTGATTGTGTGCTGAACAGGTCCAGCACAAGCTTTCAATCCTGGCTCTTCTGCTGTGGGAGCAGAGGCCAAACGTTCGTGCTGTACTCACTGTGCTGCCTGCAGCTGAGAGAGACCAGCTGAGAATTTGGATTCAAATGGAGTTTTAGGTATGAAACCGAGGAGAGAATGCAATGATGGTGACACCGTTGCAAAGCAGCCTGTGTGCTGAAGAAGCCCAGCACTAGCTTTCCCTGCTGGTTCTTCTGCTGTGGGAGCAGATGCCACTGTTCATTCTGTGCTGACTGTGTTGCTGCCAGCAGAGAGCAGGCTCTGAACTGATTCCATTCAAATGTTTTTCCTGTATGAAAGGGAGCAGTGAAAGCAACGATGGATGCACCAATGTAAAGGTGATTGTGTGCTGAACAGGTCCAGCACAAGCTTTCAATCCTGGCTCTTCTGCTGTGGGAGCAGAGGCCAAACGTTCGTGCTGTACTCACTGTGCTGCTGGGCAGCTGAAAGCGACCAGCTGAGAATTTGGATTCAAATGGAGTTTTAGGTATGAAACCGAGGAGAGACTGCAATGATGGTGACACCGTTGCAAAGCAGCCTGTGTGCTGAAGAGGCCCAGCACTAGCTTTCCCTGCTGGTTCTTCTGCTGTGGGAGCAGATGCCACTGTTCATTCTGTGCTGACTGTGTTGCTGCGCAGCAGAGAGCAGGCTCTGAACTGATTCCATTCAAATGCTTTTCCTGTATGAAAGGGAGCAGTGAAAGCAACGATGGATGCACCAATGTAAAGGTGATTGTGTGCTGAACAGGTCCAGCACAAGCTTTCAATCCTGGCTCTTCTGCTGTGGGAGCAGAGGCCAAACGTTCGTGCTGTACTCACTGTGCTGCCTGCAGCTGAGAGAGACCAGCTGAGAATTTGGATTCAAATGGAGTTTTAGGTATGAAACCGAGGAGAGACTGCAATGATGGTGACACCGTTGCAAAGCAGCCTGTGTGCTGAAGAGGCCCAGCACTAGCTTTCCCTGCTGGTTCTTCTGCTGTGGGAGCAGATGCCACTGTTCATTCTGTGCTGACTGTGTTGCTGCGCAGCAGAGAGCAGGCTCTGAACTGATTCCATTCAAATGCTTTTCCTGTATGAAAGGGAGCAGTGAAAGCAACGATGGATGCACCAATGTAAAGGTGATTGTGTGCTGAACAGGTCCAGCACAAGCTTTCAATCCTGGCTCTTCTGCTGTGGGAGCAGAAGCCAAACGTTCGTGCTGTACTCACTGTGCTGCTGGGCAGCTGAGAGCGACCAGCTGAGAATTTGGATTCAAATGGAGTTTTAGGTATGAAACCGAGGAGAGACTGCAATGATGGTGACACCGTTGCAAAGCAGCCTGTGTGCTGAAGAGGCCCAGCACTAGCTTTCCCTGCTGGTTCTTCTGCTGTGGGAGCAGATGCCACTGTTCATTCTGTGCTGACTGTGTTGCTGCGCAGCAGAGAGCAGGCTCTGAACTGATTCCATTCAAATGTTTTTCCTGTATGAAAGGGAGCAGTGAAAGCAACGATGGATGCACCGATGTAAAGGTGATTGTGTGCTGAACAGGTCCAGCACAAGCTTTCAATCCTGGCTCTTCTGCTGTGGGAGCAGAGGCCAAACGTTCGTGCTGTACTCACTGTGCTGCTGGGCAGCTGAGAGACCCTGAGAATTTGGATTCAAATGGAGTTTTAGGTATGAAACCGAGGAGAGACTGCAATGATGGTGACACCGTTGCAAAGCAGCCTGTGTGCTGAAGAGGCCCAGCACTAGCTTTCCCTGCTGGTTCTTCTGCTGTGGGAGCAGATGCCACTGTTCATTCTGTGCTGACTGTGTTGCTGCGCAGCAGAGAGCAGGCTCTGAACTGATTCCATTCAAATGCTTTTCCTGTATGAAAGGGAGCAGTGAAAGCAACGATGGATGCACCGATGTAAAGGTGATTGTGTGCTGAACAGGTCCAGCACAAGCTTTCAATCCTGGCTCTTCTGCTGTGGGAGCAGAGGCCAAACGTTCGTGCTGTACTCACTGTGCTGCTGGGCAGCTGAAAGCGACCAGCTGAGAATTTGGATTCAAATGGAGTTTTAGGTATGAAACCGAGGAGAGACTGCAATGATGGTGACACCGTTGCAAAGCAGCCTGTGTGCTGAAGAGGCCCAGCACTAGCTTTCCCTGCTGGTTCTTCTGCTGTGGGAGCAGATGCCACTGTTCATTCTGTGCTGACTGTGTTGCTGCGCAGCAGAGAGCAGGCTCTGAACTGATTCCATTCAAATGCTTTTCCTGTATGAAAGGGAGCAGTGAAAGCAACGATGGATGCACCAGTGTAAAGGTGATTGTGTGCTGAACAGGTCCAGCACCAGCTTTCAATCCTGGCTCTTCTGCTGTGGGAGCAGAAGCCAAACGTTCGTGCTGTACTCACTGTGCTGCCTGCAGCTGAGAGAGACCAGCTGAGAATTTGGATTCAAATGGAGTTTTAGGTATGAAACCGAGGAGAGACTGCAATGATGGTGACACCGTTGCAAAGCAGCCTGTGTGCTGAAGAAGCCCAGCACTAGCTTTCCCTGCTGGTTCTTCTGCTGTGGGAGCAGATGCCACTGTTCATTCTGTGCTGACTGTGTTGCTGCCAGCAGAGAGCAGGCTCTGAACTGATTCCATTCAAATGCTTTTCCTGTATGAAAGGGAGCAGTGAAAGCAACGATGGATGCACCGATGTAAAGGTGATTGTGTGCTGAACAGGTCCAGCACAAGCTTTCAATCCTGGCTCTTCTGCTGTGGGAGCAGAGGCCAAACGTTCGTGCTGTACTCACTGTGCTGCTGGGCAGCTGAAAGCGACCAGCTGAGAATTTGGATTCAAATGGACTTTTAGGTATGAAACCGAGGAGAGACTGCAATGATGGTGACACCGTTGCAAAGCAGCCTGTGTGCTGAAGAGGCCCAGCACTAGCTTTCCCTGCTGGTTCTTCTGCTGTGGGAGCAGATGCCACTGTTCATTCTGTGCTGACTGTGTTGCTGCGCAGCAGAGAGCAGGCTCTGAACTGATTCCATTCAAATGTTTTTCCTGTATGAAAGGGAGCAGTGAAAGCAACGATGGATGCACCGATGTAAAGGTGATTGTGTGCTGAACAGGTCCAGCACAAGCTTTCAATCCTGGCTCTTCTGCTGTGGGAGCAGAGGCCAAACGTTCGTGCTGTACTCACTGTGCTGCTGGGCAGCTGAAAGCGACCAGCTGAGAATTTGGATTCAAATGGAGTTTTAGGTATGAAACCGAGGAGAGACTGCAATGATGGTGACACCGTTGCAAAGCAGCCTGTGTGCTGAAGAGGCCCAGCACTAGCTTTCCCTGCTGGTTCTTCTGCTGTGGGAGCAGATGCCACTGTTCATTCTGTGCTGACTGTGTTGCTGCGCAGCAGAGAGCAGGCTCTGAACTGATTCCATTCAAATGCTTTTCCTGTATGAAAGGGAGCAGTGAAAGCAACGATGGATGCACCAGTGTAAAGGTGATTGTGTGCTGAACAGGTCCAGCACCAGCTTTCAATCCTGGCTCTTCTGCTGTGGGAGCAGAAGCCAAACGTTCGTGCTGTACTCACTGTGCTGCCTGCAGCTGAGAGAGACCAGCTGAGAATTTGGATTCAAATGGACTTTTAGGTATGAAACCGAGGAGAGACTGCAATGATGGTGACACCGTTGCAAAGCAGCCTGTGTGCTGAAGAAGCCCAGCACTAGCTTTCCCTGCTGGTTCTTCTGCTGTGGGAGCAGATGCCACTGTTCATTCTGTGCTGACTGTGTTGCTGCCAGCAGAGAGCAGGCTCCGAACTGATTCCATTCAAATGCTTTTCCTGTATGAAAGGGAGCAGTGAAAGCAACGATGGATGCACCGATGTAAAGGTGATTGTGTGCTGAACAGGTCCAGCACAAGCTTTCAATCCTGACACTTCTGCTGTGGGAGCAGAGGCCAAACGTTCGTGCTGTACTCACTGTGCTGCTGGGCAGCTGAAAGCGACCAGCTGAGAATTTGGATTCAAATGGAGTTTTAGGTATGAAAGCGAGGAGAGACTGCAATGATGGTGACACCGTTGCAAAGCAGCCTGTGTGCTGAAGAGGCCCAGCACTAGCTTTCCCTGCTGGTTCTTCTGCTGTGGGAGCAGATGCCACTGTTCATTCTGTGCTGACTGTGTTGCTGCGCAGCAGAGAGCAGGCTCTTTACTGATTCCATTCAAATGATTTTCCTGTATGAAAGGGAGCAGTGAAAGCAACGATGGATGCACCGATGTAAAGGTGATTGTGTGCTGAACAGGTCCAGCACAAGCTTTCAATCCTGGCTCTTCTGCTGTGGGAGCAGAAGCCAAACGTTCGTGCTGTACTCACTGTGCTGCTGCAGCTGAGAGAGACCAGCTGAGAATTTGGATTCAAATGGAGTTTTAGGTATGAAACCGAGGAGAGACTGCAATGATGGTGACACCGTTGCAAAGCAGCCTGTGTGCTGAAGAGGCCCAGCACTAGCTTTCCCTGCTGGTTCTTCTGCTGTGGGAGCAGATGCCACTGTTCATTCTGTGCTGACTGTGTTGCTGCGCAGCAGAGAGCAGGCTCTGAACTGATTCCATTCAAATGCTTTTCCTGTATGAAAGGGAGCAGTGAAAGCAACGATGGATGCACCAATGTAAAGGTGATTGTGTGCTGAACAGGTCCAGCACCAGCTTTCAATCCTGGCTCTTCTGCTGTGGGAGCAGAAGCCAAACGTTCGTGCTGTACTCACTGTGCTGCCTGCAGCTGAGAGAGACCAGCTGAGAATTTGGATTCAAATGGAGTTTTAGGTATGAAACCGAGGAGAGACTGCAATGATGGTGACACCGTTGCAAAGCAGCCTGTGTGCTGAAGAAGCCCAGCACTAGCTTTCCCTGCTGGTTCTTCTGCTGTGGGAGCAGATGCCACTGTTCATTCTGTGCTGACTGTGTTGCTGCCAGCAGAGAGCAGGCTCTGAACTGATTCCATTCAAATGCTTTTCCTGTATGAAAGGGAGCAGTGAAAGCAACGATGGATGCACCGATGTAAAGGTGATTGTGTGCTGAACAGGTCCAGCACCAGCTTTCAATCCTGGCTCTTCTGCTGTGGGAGCAGAAGCCAAACGTTCGTGCTGTACTCACTGTGCTGCCTGCAGCTGAGAGAGACCAGCTGAGAATTTGGATTCAAATGGAGTTTTAGGTATGAAACCGAGGAGAGACTGCAATGATGGTGACACCGTTGCAAAGCAGCCTGTGTGCTGAAGAAGCCCAGCACTAGCTTTCCCTGCTGGTTCTTCTGCTGTGGGAGCAGATGCCACTGTTCATTCTGTGCTGACTGTGTTGCTGCCAGCAGAGAGCAGGCTCTGAACTGATTCCATTCAAATGCTTTTCCTGTATGAAAGGGAGCAGTGAAAGCAACGATGGATGCACCGATGTAAAGGTGATTGTGTGCTGAACAGGTCCAGCACAAGCTTTCAATCCTGGCTCTTCTGCTGTGGGAGCAGAGGCCAAACGTTCGTGCTGTACTCACTGTGCTGCTGGGCAGCTGAAAGCGACCAGCTGAGAATTTGGATTCAAATGGAGTTTTAGGTATGAAACCGAGGAGAGACTGCAATGATGGTGACACCGTTGCAAAGCAGCCTGTGTGCTGAAGAGGCCCAGCACTAGCTTTCCCTGCTGGTTCTTCTGCTGTGGGAGCAGATGCCACTGTTCATTCTGTGCTGACTGTGTTGCTGCGCAGCAGAGAGCAGGCTCTGAACTGATTCCATTCAAATGCTTTTCCTGTATGAAAGGGAGCAGTGAAAGCAACGATGGATGCACCAATGTAAAGGTGATTGTGTGCTGAACAGGTCCAGCACAAGCTTTCAATCCTGGCTCTTCTGCTGTGGGAGCAGAGGCCAAACGTTCGTGCTGTACTCACTGTGCTGCTGGGCAGCTGAAAGCGACCAGCTGAGAATTTGGATTCAAATGGACTTTTAGGTATGAAACCGAGGAGAGACTGCAATGATGGTGACACCGTTGCAAAGCAGCCTGTGTGCTGAAGAGGCCCAGCACTAGCTTTCCCTGCTGGTTCTTCTGCTGTGGGAGCAGATGCCACTGTTCATTCTGTGCTGACTGTGTTGCTGCGCAGCAGAGAGCAGGCTCTGAACTGATTCCATTCAAATGCTTTTCCTCTATGAAAGGGAGCAGTGAAAGCAACGATGGATGCACCAGTGTAAAGGTGATTGTGTGCTGAACAGGTCCAGCACCAGCTTTCAATCCTGGCTCTTCTGCTGTGGGAGCAGAAGCCAAACGTTCGTGCTGTACTCACTGTGCTGCCTGCAGCTGAGAGAGACCAGCTGAGAATTTGGATTCAAATGGAGTTTTAGGTATGAAACCGAGGAGAGACTGCAATGATGGTGACACCGTTGCAAAGCAGCCTGTGTGCTGAAGAAGCCCAGCACTAGCTTTCCCTGCTGGTTCTTCTGCTGTGGGAGCAGATGCCACTGTTCATTCTGTGCTGACTGTGTTGCTGCCAGCAGAGAGCAGGCTCCGAACTGATTCCATTCAAATGCTTTTCCTGTATGAAAGGGAGCAGTGAAAGCAACGATGGATGCACCGATGTAAAGGTGATTGTGTGCTGAACAGGTCCAGCACAAGCTTTCAATCCTGGCTCTTCTGCTGTGGGAGCAGAGGCCAAACGTTCGTGCTGTACTCACTGTGCTGCCTGCAGCTGAGAGAGACCAGCTGAGAATTTGGATTCAAATGGAGTTTTAGGTATGAAACCGAGGAGAGACTGCAATGATGGTGACACCGTTGCAAAGCAGCCTGTGTGCTGAAGAAGCCCAGCACTAGCTTTCCCTGCTGGTTCTTCTGCTGTGGGAGCAGATGCCACTGTTCATTCTGTGCTGACTGTGTTGCTGCCAGCAGAGAGCAGGCTCTGAACTGATTCCATTCAAATGCTTTTCCTGTATGAAAGGGAGCAGTGAAAGCAACGATGGATGCACCGATGTAAAGGTGATTGTGTGCTGAACAGGTCCAGCACAAGCTTTCAATCCTGGCTCTTCTGCTGTGGGAGCAGAGGCCAAACGTTCGTGCTGTACTCACTGTGCTGCTGGGCAGCTGAAAGCGACCAGCTGAGAATTTGGATTCAAATGGACTTTTAGGTATGAAACCGAGGAGAGACTGCAATGATGGTGACACCGTTGCAAAGCAGCCTGTGTGCTGAAGAGGCCCAGCACTAGCTTTCCCTGCTGGTTCTTCTGCTGTGGGAGCAGATGCCACTGTTCATTCTGTGCTGACTGTGTTGCTGCGCAGCAGAGAGCAGGCTCTGAACTGATTCCATTCAAATGTTTTTCCTGTATGAAAGGGAGCAGTGAAAGCAACGATGGATGCACCGATGTAAAGGTGATTGTGTGCTGAACAGGTCCAGCACAAGCTTTCAATCCTGGCTCTTCTGCTGTGGGAGCAGAGGCCAAACGTTCGTGCTGTACTCACTGTGCTGCTGGGCAGCTGAAAGCGACCAGCTGAGAATTTGGATTCAAATGGACTTTTAGGTATGAAAGCGAGGAGACCACTGTTCATTCTGTGCTGACTGTGTTGCTGCGCAGCAGAGAGCAGGCTCTGAACTGATTCCATTCAAATGCTTTTCCTGTATGAAAGGGAGCAGTGAAAGCAACGATGGATGCACCAATGTAAAGGTGATTGTGTGCTGAACAGGTCCAGCACAAGCTTTCAATCCTGGCTCTTCTGCTGTGGGAGCAGAGGCCAAACGTTCGTGCTGTACTCACTGTGCTGCTGGGCAGCTGAAAGCGACCAGCTGAGAATTTGGATTCAAATGGACTTTTAGGTATGAAACCGAGGAGAGACTGCAATGATGGTGACACCGTTGCAAAGCAGCCTGTGTGCTGAAGAGGCCCAGCACTAGCTTTCCCTGCTGGTTCTTCTGCTGTGGGAGCAGATGCCACTGTTCATTCTGTGCTGACTGTGTTGCTGCGCAGCAGAGAGCAGGCTCTGAACTGATTCCATTCAAATGCTTTTCCTGCATGAAAGGGAGCAGTGAAAGCAACGATGGATGCACCAATGTAAAGGTGATTGTGTGCTGAACAGGTCCAGCACAAGCTTTCAATCCTGGCTCTTCTGCTGTGGGAGCAGAGGCCAAATGTTCGTGCTGTACTCACTGTGCTGCCTGCAGCTGAGAGAGACCAGCTGAGAATTTGGATTCAAATGGACTTTTAGGTATGAAACCGAGGAGAGACTGCAATGATGGTGACACCGTTGCAAAGCAGCCTGTGTGCTGAAGAGGCCCAGCACTAGCTTTCCCTGCTGGTTCTTCTGCTGTGGGAGCAGATGCCACTGTTCATTCTGTGCTGACTGTGTTGCTGCGCAGCAGAGAGCAGGCTCTGAACTGATTCCATTCAAATGCTTTTCCTGTATGAAAAGGAGCAGTGAAAGCAACGATGGATGCACCAATATAAAGGTGATTGTGTGCTGAACAGGTCCAGCACAAGCTTTCAATCCTGACACTTCTGCTGTGGGAGCAGAAGCCAAACGTTCGTGCTGTACTCACTGTGCTGCCTGCAGCTGAGAGAGACCAGCTGAGCATTTGGATTCAAATGGAGTTTTAGGTATGAAACCGAGGAGAGACTGCAATGATGGTGACACCGTTGCAAAGCAGCCTGTGTGCTGAAGAGGCCCAGCACTAGCTTTCCCTGCTGGTTCTTCTGCTGTGGGAGCAGATGCCACTGTTCGTTCTGTGCTGACTGTGTTGCTGCGCA
Organism: Pezoporus occidentalis; assembly: GCF_034315485.1. Taxonomy (NCBI): domain Eukaryota; kingdom Metazoa; phylum Chordata; class Aves; order Psittaciformes; family Psittacidae; genus Pezoporus; species Pezoporus occidentalis. The sequence goes on along the minus strand of NW_026915855.1, from coordinate 36,245 downwards.
GCAGAGAGCAGGCTCTGAACTGATTCCATTCAAATGCTTTTCCTCTATGAAAGGGAGCAGTGAAAGCAACGATGGATGCACCAGTGTAAAGGTGATTTGCTGAAGAGGCCCAGCACTAGCTTTCCCTGCTGGTTCTTCTGCTGTGGGAGCAGATGCCACTGTTCATTCTGTGCTGACTGTGTTGCTGCGCAGCAGAGAGCAGGCTCTGAACTGATTCCATTCAAATGCTTTTCCTGTATGAAAGGGAGCAGTGAAAGCAACGATGGATGCACCAATGTAAAGGTGATTGTGTGCTGAACAGGTCCAGCACAAGCTTTCAATCCTGGCTCTTCTGCTGTGGGAGCAGAAGCCAAACGTTCGTGCTGTACTCACTGTGCTGCTGCAGCTGAGAGCGACCAGCTGAGAATTTGGATTCAAATGGAGTTTTAGGTATGAAACCGAGGAGAGACTGCAATGATGGTGACACCGTTGCAAAGCAGCCTGTGTGCTGAAGAGGCCCAGCACTAGCTTTCCCTGCTGGTTCTTCTGCTGTGGGAGCAGATGCCACTGTTCATTCTGTGCTGACTGTGTTGCTGCGCAGCAGAGAGCAGGCTCTGAACTGATTCCATTCAAATGCTTTTCCTGTATGAAAGGGAGCAGTGAAAGCAACGATGGATGCACCAATGTAAAGGTGATTGTGTGCTGAACAGGTCCAGCACAAGCTTTCAATCCTGGCTCTTCTGCTGTGGGAGCAGAAGCCAAACGTTCGTGCTGTACTCACTGTGCTGCCTGCAGCTGAGAGAGACCAGCTGAGAATTTGGATTCAAATGGAGTTTTAGGTATGAAACCGAGGAGAGACTGCAATGATGGTGACACCGTTGCAAAGCAGCCTGTGTGCTGAAGAGGCCCAGCACTAGCTTTCCCTGCTGGTTCTTCTGCTGTGGGAGCAGATGCCACTGTTCTTTCTGTGCTGACTGTGTTGCTGCCAGCAGAGAGCAGGCTCTGAACTGATTCCATTCAAATGCTTTTCCTGTATGAAAGGGAGCAGTGAAAGCAACGATGGATGCACCAATGTAAAGGTGATTGTGTGCTGAACAGGTCCAGCACAAGCTTTCAATCCTGGCTCTTCTGCTGTGGGAGCAGAAGCCAAACGTTCGTGCTGTACTCACTGTGCTGCTGGGCAACTGAAGCGACCAGCTGAGAATTTGGATTCAAATGGAGTTTTAGGTATGAAACCGAGGAGAGACTGCAATGATGGTGACACCGTTGCAAAGCAGCCTGTGTGCTGAAGAGGCCCAGCACTAGCTTTCCCTGCTGGTTCTTCTGCTGTGGGAGCAGATGCCACTGTTCATTCTGTGCTGACTGTGTTGCTGCGCAGCAGAGAGCAGGCTCTGAACTGATTCCATTCAAATGCTTTTCCTGTATGAAAGGGAGCAGTGAAAGCAACGATGGATGCACCAATGTAAAGGTGATTGTGTGCTGAACAGGTCCAGCACAAGCTTTCAATCCTGGCTCTTCTGCTGTGGGAGCAGAAGCCAAACGTTCGTGCTGTACTCACTGTGCTGCTGGGCAGCTGAGAGAGACCAGCTGAGAATTTGGATTCAAATGGAGTTTTAGGTATGAAACCGAGGAGAGACTGCAATGATGGTGACACCGTTGCAAAGCAGCCTGTGTGCTGAAGAGGCCCAGCACTAGCTTTCCCTGCTGGTTCTTCTGCTGTGGGAGCAGATGCCACTGTTCATTCTGTGCTGACTGTGTTGCTGCGCAGCAGAGAGCAGGCTCTGAACTGATTCCATTCAAATGCTTTTCCTGTATGAAAGGGAGCAGTGAAAGCAACGATGGATGCACCAATGTAAAGGTGATTGTGTGCTGAACAGGTCCAGCACAAGCTTTCAATCCTGGCTCTTCTGCTGTGGGAGCAGAAGCCAAACGTTCGTGCTGTACTCACTGTGCTGCTGGGCAGCTGAGAGCGACCAGCTGAGAATTTGGATTCAAATGGAGTTTTAGGTATGAAACCGAGGAGAGACTGCAATGATGGTGACACCGTTGCAAAGCAGCCTGTGTGCTGAAGAGGCCCAGCACTAGCTTTCCCTGCTGGTTCTTCTGCTGTGGGAGCAGATGCCACTGTTCATTCTGTGCTGACTGTGTTGCTGCGCAGCAGAGAGCAGGCTCTGAACTGATTCCATTCAAATGCTTTTCCTGTATGAAAGGGAGCAGTGAAAGCAACGATGGATGCACCAGTGTAAAGGTGATTGTGTGCTGAACAGGTCCAGCACCAGCTTTCAATCCTGGCTCTTCTGCTGTGGGAGCAGAAGCCAAACGTTCGTGCTGTACTCACTGTGCTGCCCGCAGCTGAGAGAGACCAGCTGAGAATTTGGATTCAAATGGAGTTTTAGGTATGAAACCGAGGAGAGACTGCAATGATGGTGACACCGTTGCAAAGCAGCCTGTGTGCTGAAGAGGCCCAGCACTAGCTTTCCCTGCTGGTTCTTCTGCTGTGGGAGCAGATGCCACTGTTCATTCTGTGCTGACTGTGTTGCTGCCAGCAGAGAGCAGGCTCTGAACTGATTCCATTCAAATGCTTTTCCTGTATGAAAGGGAGCAGTGAAAGCAACGATGGATGCACCAATGTAAAGGTGATTGTGTGCTGAACAGGTCCAGCACAAGCTTTCAATCCTGACTCTTCTGCTGTGGGAGCAGAAGCCAAACGTTCGTGCTGTACTCACTGTGCTGCTGGGCAGCTGAAAGCGACCAGCTGAGAATTTGGATTCAAATGGACTTTTAGGTATGAAACCGAGGAGAGACTGCAATGATGGTGACACCGTTGCAAAGCAGCCTGTGTGCTGAAGAGGCCCAGCACTAGCTTTCCCTGCTGGTTCTTCTGCTGTGGGAGCAGATGCCACTGTTCATTCTGTGCTGACTGTGTTGCTGCGCAGCAGAGAGCAGGCTCTGAACTGATTCCATTCAAATGCTTTTCCTGTATGAAAGGGAGCAGTGAAAGCAACGATGGATGCACCAATGTAAAGGTGATTGTGTGCTGAACAGGTCCAGCACAAGCTTTCAATCCTGGCTCTTCTGCTGTGGGAGCAGAGGCCAAACGTTCGTGCTGTACTCACTGTGCTGCTGGGCAGCTGAGAGAGACCAGCTGAGAATTTGGATTCAAATGGAGTTTTAGGTATGAAACCGAGGAGAGACTGCAATGATGGTGACACCGTTGCAAAGCAGCCTGTGTGCTGAAGAGGCCCAGCACTAGCTTTCCCTGCTGGTTCTTCTGCTGTGGGAGCAGATGCCACTGTTCATTCTGTGCTGACTGTGTTGCTGCGCAGCAGAGAGCAGGCTCTGAACTGATTCCATTCAAATGCTTTTCCTGTATGAAAGGGAGCAGTGAAAGCAACGATGGATGCACCAGTGTAAAGGTGATTGTGTGCTGAACAGGTCCAGCACCAGCTTTCAATCCTGGCTCTTCTGCTGTGGGAGCAGAAGCCAAACGTTCGTGCTGTACTCACTGTGCTGCCTGCAGCTGAGAGAGACCAGCTGAGAATTTGGATTCAAATGGAGTTTTAGGTATGAAACCGAGGAGAGACTGCAATGATGGTGACACCGTTGCAAAGCAGCCTGTGTGCTGAAGAGGCCCAGCACTAGCTTTCCCTGCTGGTTCTTCTGCTGTGGGAGCAGATGCCACTGTTCATTCTGTGCTGACTGTGTTGCTGCCAGCAGAGAGCAGGCTCTGAACTGATTCCATTCAAATGTTTTTCCTGTATGAAAGGGAGCAGTGAAAGCAACGATGGATGCACCAATGTAAAGGTGATTGTGTGCTGAACAGGTCCAGCACAAGCTTTCAATCCTGGCTCTTCTGCTGTGGGAGCAGAGGCCAAACGTTCGTGCTGTACTCACTGTGCTGCTGGGCAGCTGAAAGCGACCAGCTGAGAATTTGGATTCAAATGGAGTTTTAGGTATGAAACCGAGGAGAGACTGCAATGATGGTGACACCGTTGCAAAGCAGCCTGTGTGCTGAAGAGGCCCAGCACTAGCTTTCCCTGCTGGTTCTTCTGCTGTGGGAGCAGATGCCACTGTTCATTCTGTGCTGACTGTGTTGCTGCCAGCAGAGAGCAGGCTCTGAACTGATTCCATTCAAATGCTTTTCCTGTATGAAAGGGAGCAGTGAAAGCAACGATGGATGCACCAGTGTAAAGGTGATTGTGTGCTGAACAGGTCCAGCACAAGCTTTCAATCCTGGCTCTTCTGCTGTGGGAGCAGAAGCCAAACGTTCGTGCTGTACTCACTGTGCTGCCTGCAGCTGAGAGAGACCAGCTGAGAATTTGGATTCAAATGGAGTTTTAGGTATGAAACCGAGGAGAGACTGCAATGATGGTGACACCGTTGCAAAGCAGCCTGTGTGCTGAAGAGGCCCAGCACTAGCTTTCCCTGCTGGTTCTTCTGCTGTGGGAGCAGATGCCACTGTTCATTCTGTGCTGACTGTGTTGCTGCCAGCAGAGAGCAGGCTCTGAACTGATTCCATTCAAATGCTTTTCCTGTATGAAAGGGAGCAGTGAAAGCAACGATGGATGCACCAATGTAAAGGTGATTGTGTGCTGAACAGGTCCAGCACAAGCTTTCAATCCTGGCTCTTCTGCTGTGGGAGCAGAAGCCAAACGTTCGTGCTGTACTCACTGTGCTGCTGCAGCTGAGAGAGACCAGCTGAGAATTTGGATTCAAATGGAGTTTTAGGTATGAAACCGAGGAGAGACTGCAATGATGGTGACACCGTTGCAAAGCAGCCTGTGTGCTGAAGAGGCCCAGCACTAGCTTTCCCTGCTGGTTCTTCTGCTGTGGGAGCAGATGCCACTGTTCATTCTGTGCTGACTGTGTTGCTGCGCAGCAGAGAGCAGGCTCTGAACTGATTCCATTCAAATGCTTTTCCTGTATGAAAGGGAGCAGTGAAAGCAACGATGGATGCACCATGTAAAGGTGATTGTGTGCTGAACAGGTCCAGCACAAGCTTTCAATCCTGGCTCTTCTGCTGTGGGAGCAGAAGCCAAACGTTCGTGCTGTACTCACTGTGCTGCTGGGCAGCTGAGAGACCAGCTGAGAATTTGGATTCAAATGGAGTTTTAGGTATGAAACCGAGGAGAGACTGCAATGATGGTGACACCGTTGCAAAGCAGCCTGTGTGCTGAAGAGGCCCAGCACTAGCTTTCCCTGCTGGTTCTTCTGCTGTGGGAGCAGATGCCACTGTTCATTCTGTGCTGACTGTGTTGCTGCGCAGCAGAGAGCAGGCTCTGAACTGATTCCATTCAAATGTTTTTCCTGTATGAAAGGGAGCAGTGAAAGCAACGATGGATGCACCGATGTAAAGGTGATTGTGTGCTGAACAGGTCCAGCACAAGCTTTCAATCCTGGCTCTTCTGCTGTGGGAGCAGAGGCCAAACGTTCGTGCTGTACTCACTGTGCTGCTGGGCAGCTGAAAGCGACCAGCTGAGAATTTGGATTCAAATGGACTTTTAGGTATGAAACCGAGGAGAGACTGCAATGATGGTGACACCGTTGCAAAGCAGCCTGTGTGCTGAAGAGGCCCAGCACTAGCTTTCCCTGCTGGTTCTTCTGCTGTGGGAGCAGATGCCACTGTTCATTCTGTGCTGACTGTGTTGCTGCGCAGCAGAGAGCAGGCTCTGAACTGATTCCATTCAAATGCTTTTCCTGTATGAAAGGGAGCAGTGAAAGCAACGATGGATGCACCAATGTAAAGGTGATTGTGTGCTGAACAGGTCCAGCACAAGCTTTCAATCCTGGCTCTTCTGCTGTGGGAGCAGAGGCCAAATGTTCGTGCTGTACTCACTGTGCTGCCTGCAGCTGAGAGAGACCAGCTGAGAATTTGGATTCAAATGGACTTTTAGGTATGAAACCGAGGAGAGACTGCAATGATGGTGACACCGTTGCAAAGCAGCCTGTGTGCTGAAGAGGCCCAGCACTAGCTTTCCCTGCTGGTTCTTCTGCTGTGGGAGCAGATGCCACTGTTCATTCTGTGCTGACTGTGTTGCTGCGCAGCAGAGAGCAGGCTCTGAACTGATTCCATTCAAATGATTTTCCTGTATGAAAAGGAGCAGTGAAAGCAACGATGGATGCACCAATATAAAGGTGATTGTGTGCTGAACAGGTCCAGCATCAGCTTTCAATCCTGACACTTCTGCTGTGGGAGCAGAAGCCAAACGTTCGTGCTGTACTCACTGTGCTGCCTGCAGCTGAGAGAGACCAGCTGAGAATTTGGATTCAAATGGAGTTTTAGGTATGAAACCGAGGAGAGACTGCAATGATGGTGACACCGTTGCAAAGCAGCCTGTGTGCTGAAGAGGCCCAGCACTAGCTTTCCCTGCTGGTTCTTCTGCTGTGGGAGCAGATGCCACTGTTCATTCTGTGCTGACTGTGTTGCTGCGCAGCAGAGAGCAGGCTCTGAACTGATTCCATTCAAATGATTTTCCTGTATGAAAGGGAGCAGTGAAAGCAACGATGGATGCACCAGTGTAAAGGTGATTGTGTGCTGAACAGGTCCAGCACCAGCTTTCAATCCTGGCTCTTCTGCTGTGGGAGCAGAAGCCAAACGTTCGTGCTGTACTCACTGTGCTGCCTGCAGCTGAGAGAGACCAGCTGAGAATTTGGATTCAAATGGAGTTTTAGGTATGAAACCGAGGAGAGACTGCAATGATGGTGACACCGTTGCAAAGCAGCCTGTGTGCTGAAGAAGCCCAGCACTAGCTTTCCCTGCTGGCTCTTCTGCTGTGGGAGCAGATGCCACTGTTCATTCTGTGCTGACAGTGTTGCTGCGCAGCAGAGAGGAGGCTCTGAACTGATTCCATTCAAATGTTTTTCCTGTATGAAAGGGAGCAGTGAAAGCAACGATGGATGCACCGATGTAAAGGTGATTGTGTGCTGAACAGGTCCAGCACAAGCTTTCAATCCTGGCTCTTCTGCTGTGGGAGCAGAGGCCAAACGTTCGTGCTGTACTCACTGTGCTGCCTGCAGCTGAGAGAGACCAGCTGAGAATTTGGATTCAAATGGAGTTTTAGGTATGAAACCGAGGAGAGACTGCAATGATGGTGACACCGTTGCAAAGCAGCCTGTGCTGAAGAGGCCCAGCACTAGCTTTCCCTGCTGGTTCTTCTGCTGTGGGAGCAGATGCCACTGTTCATTCTGTGCTGACTGTGTTGCTGCGCAGCAGAGAGCAGGCTCTTTACTGATTCCATTCAAATGATTTTCCTGTATGAAAGGGAGCAGTGAAAGCAACGATGGATGCACCAGTGTAAAGGTGATTGTGTGCTGAACAGGTCCAGCACCAGCTTTCAATCCTGGCTCTTCTGCTGTGGGAGCAGAAGCCAAACGTTCGTGCTGTACTCACTGTGCTGCCTGCAGCTGAGAGAGACCAGCTGAGAATTTGGATTCAAATGGAGTTTTAGGTATGAAACCGAGGAGAGACTGCAATGATGGTGACACCGTTGCAAAGCAGCCTGTGTGCTGAAGAGGCCCAGCACTAGCTTTCCCTGCTGGTTCTTCTGCTGTGGGAGCAGATGCCACTGTTCATTCTGTGCTGACTGTGTTGCTGCCAGCAGAGAGCAGGCTCTGAACTGATTCCATTCAAATGCTTTTCCTGTATGAAAGGGAGCAGTGAAAGCAACGATGGATGCACCAATGTAAAGGTGATTGTGTGCTGAACAGGTCCAGCACAAGCTTTCAATCCTGGCTCTTCTGCTGTGGGAGCAGAGGCCAAACGTTCGTGCTGTACTCACTGTGCTGCTGGGCAGCTGAAAGCGACCAGCTGAGAATTTGGATTCAAATGGACTTTTAGGTATGAAACCGAGGAGAGACTGCAATGATGGTGACACCGTTGCAAAGCAGCCTGTGTGCTGAAGAGGCCCAGCACTAGCTTTCCCTGCTGGTTCTTCTGCTGTGGGAGCAGATGCCACTGTTCATTCTGTGCTGACTGTGTTGCTGCGCAGCAGAGAGCAGGCTCTGAACTGATTCCATTCAAATGCTTTTCCTGTATGAAAGGGAGCAGTGAAAGCAACGATGGATGCACCGATGTAAAGGTGATTGTGTGCTGAACAGGTCCAGCACAAGCTTTCAATCCTCGCTCTTTTCCTGTGGGAGCAGAGGCCAAACGTTCGTGCTGTACTCACTGTGCTGCTGGGCAGCTGAAAGCGACCAGCTGAGAATTTGGATTCAAATGGACTTTTAGGTATGAAACCGAGGAGAGACTGCAATGATGGTGACACCGTTGCAAAGCAGCCTGTGTGCTGAAGAGGCCCAGCACTAGCTTTCCCTGCTGGTTCTTCTGCTGTGGGAGCAGATGCCACTGTTCATTCTGTGCTGACTGTGTTGCTGCGCAGCAGAGAGCAGGCTCTGAACTGATTCCATTCAAATGCTTTTCCTGTATGAAAGGGAGCAGTGAAAGCAACGATGGATGCACCAATGTAAAGGTGATTGTGTGCTGAACAGGTCCAGCACAAGCTTTCAATCCTGGCTCTTCTGCTGTGGGAGCAGAGGCCAAACGTTCGTGCTGTACTCACTGTGCTGCTGGGCAGCTGAAAGCGACCAGCTGAGAATTTGGATTCAAATGGAGTTTTAGGTATGAAACCGAGGAGAGACTGCAATGATGGTGACACCGTTGCAAAGCAGCCTGTGTGCTGAAGAGGCCCAGCACTAGCTTTCCCTGCTGGTTCTTCTGCTGTGGGAGCAGATGCCACTGTTCATTCTGTGCTGACTGTGTTGCTGCGCAGCAGAGAGCAGGCTCTGAACTGATTCCATTCAAATGCTTTTCCTCTATGAAAGGGAGCAGTGAAAGCAACGATGGATGCACCAGTGTAAAGGTGATTGTGTGCTGAACAGGTCCAGCACCAGCTTTCAATCCTGGCTCTTCTGCTGTGGGAGCAGAAGCCAAACGTTCGTGCTGTACTCACTGTGCTGCCTGCAGCTGAGAGAGACCAGCTGAGAATTTGGATTCAAATGGAGTTTTAGGTATGAAACCGAGGAGAGACTGCAATGATGGTGACACCGTTGCAAAGCAGCCTGTGTGCTGAAGAAGCCCAGCACTAGCTTTCCCTGCTGGTTCTTCTGCTGTGGGAGCAGATGCCACTGTTCATTCTGTGCTGACTGTGTTGCTGCCAGCAGAGAGCAGGCTCTGAACTGATTCCATTCAAATGCTTTTCCTGTATGAAAGGGAGCAGTGAAAGCAACGATGGATGCACCGATGTAAAGGTGATTGTGTGCTGAACAGGTCCAGCACAAGCTTTCAATCCTGGCTCTTCTGCTGTGGGAGCAGAGGCCAAACGTTCGTGCTGTACTCACTGTGCTGCTGGGCAGCTGAAAGCGACCAGCTGAGAATTTGGATTCAAATGGACTTTTAGGTATGAAACCGAGGAGAGACTGCAATGATGGTGACACCGTTGCAAAGCAGCCTGTGTGCTGAAGAGGCCCAGCACTAGCTTTCCCTGCTGGTTCTTCTGCTGTGGGAGCAGATGCCACTGTTCATTCTGTGCTGACTGTGTTGCTGCGCAGCAGAGAGCAGGCTCTGAACTGATTCCATTCAAATGCTTTTCCTGTATGAAAGGGAGCAGTGAAAGCAACGATGGATGCACCAGTGTAAAGGTGATTGTGTGCTGAACAGGTCCAGCACCAGCTTTCAATCCTGGCTCTTCTGCTGTGGGAGCAGAAGCCAAACGTTCGTGCTGTACTCACTGTGCTGCCTGCAGCTGAGAGAGACCAGCTGAGAATTTGGATTCAAATGGAGTTTTAGGTATGAAACCGAGGAGAGACTGCAATGATGGTGACACCGTTGCAAAGCAGCCTGTGTGCTGAAGAAGCCCAGCACTAGCTTTCCCTGCTGGTTCTTCTGCTGTGGGAGCAGATGCCACTGTTCATTCTGTGCTGACTGTGTTGCTGCCAGCAGAGAGCAGGCTCTGAACTGATTCCATTCAAATGCTTTTCCTGTATGAAAGGGAGCAGTGAAAGCAACGATGGATGCACCAATGTAAAGGTGATTGTGTGCTGAACAGGTCCAGCACAAGCTTTCAATCCTGACACTTCTGCTGTGGGAGCAGAGGCCAAACGTTCGTGCTGTACTCACTGTGCTGCTGGGCAGCTGAAAGCGACCAGCTGAGAATTTGGATTCAAATGGACTTTTAGGTATGAAACCGAGGAGAGACTGCAATGATGGTGACACCGTTGCAAAGCAGCCTGTGTGCTGAAGAGGCCCAGCACTAGCTTTCCCTGCTGGTTCTTCTGCTGTGGGAGCAGATGCCACTGTTCATTCTGTGCTGACTGTGTTGCTGCGCAGCAGAGAGCAGGCTCTTTACTGATTCCATTCAAATGATTTTCCTGTATGAAAGGGAGCAGCGAAAGCAACGATGGATGCACCGATGTAAAGGTGATTGTGTGCTGAACAGGTCCAGCACAAGCTTTCAATCCTGGCTCTTCTGCTGTGGGAGCAGAGGCCAAACGTTCGTGGCTGTACTCACTGTGCTGCCTGCAGCTGAGAGAGACCAGCTGAGAATTTGGATTCAAATGGAGTTTTAGGTATGAAACCGAGGAGAGACTGCAATGATGGTGACACCGTTGCAAAGCAGCCTGTGTGCAGAAGAGGCCCAGCACTAGCTTTCCCTGCTGGTTCTTCTGCTGTGGGAGCAGATGCCACTGTTCATTCTGTGCTGACTGTGTTGCTGCGCAGCAGAGAGCAGGCTCTGAACTGATTCCATTCAAATGCTTTTCCTGTATGAAAGGGAGCAGTGAAAGCAACGATGGATGCACCAATGTAAAGGTGATTGTGTGCTGAACAGGTCCAGCACAAGCTTTCAATCCTGGCTCTTCTGCTGTGGGAGCAGAGGCCAAACGTTCGTGCTGTACTCACTGTGCTGCTGGGCAGCTGAAAGCGACCAGCTGAGAATTTGGATTCAAATGGACTTTTAGGTATGAAACCGAGGAGAGACTGCAATGATGGTGACACCGTTGCAAAGCAGCCTGTGTGCTGAAGAGGCCCAGCACTAGCTTTCCCTGCTGGTTCTTCTGCTGTGGGAGCAGATGCCACTGTTCATTCTGTGCTGACTGTGTTGCTGCGCAGCAGAGAGCAGGCTCTGAACTGATTCCATTCAAATGCTTTTCCTCTATGAAAGGGAGCAGTGAAAGCAACGATGGATGCACCAGTGTAAAGGTGATTGTGTGCTGAACAGGTCCAGCACCAGCTTTCAATCCTGGCTCTTCTGCTGTGGGAGCAGAAGCCAAACGTTCGTGCTGTACTCACTGTGCTGCCTGCAGCTGAGAGAGACCAGCTGAGAATTTGGATTCAAATGGAGTTTTAGGTATGAAACCGAGGAGAGACTGCAATGATGGTGACACCGTTGCAAAGCAGCCTGTGTGCTGAAGAAGCCCAGCACTAGCTTTCCCTGCTGGTTCTTCTGCTGTGGGAGCAGATGCCACTGTTCATTCTGTGCTGACTGTGTTGCTGCCAGCAGAGAGCAGGCTCCGAGCTCTTCTGCTGTGGGAGCAGAGGCCAAACGTTCGTGCTGTACTCACTGTGCTGCTGGGCAGCTGAAGCGACCAGCTGAGAATTTGGATTCAAATGGAGTTTTAGGTATGAAACCGAGGAGAGACTGCAATGATGGTGACACCGTTGCAAAGCAGCCTGTGTGCTGAAGAGGCCCAGCACTAGCTTTCCCTGCTGGTTCTTCTGCTGTGGGAGCAGATGCCACTGTTCATTCTGTGCTGACTGTGTTGCTGCGCAGCAGAGAGCAGGCTCTGAACTGATTCCATTCAAATGCTTTTCCTGTATGAAAGGGAGCAGTGAAAGCAACGATGGATGCACCGATGTAAAGGTGATTGTGTGCTGAACAGGTCCAGCACAAGCTTTCAATCCTGGCTCTTCTGCTGTGGGAGCAGAAGCCAAACGTTCGTGCTGTACTCACTGTGCTGCCTGCAGCTGAGAGAGACCAGCTGAGAATTTGGATTCAAATGGAGTTTTAGGTATGAAACCGAGGAGAGACTGCAATGATGGTGACACCGTTGCAAAGCAGCCTGTGTGCTGAAGAGGCCCAGCACTAGCTTTCCCTGCTGGTTCTTCTGCTGTGGGAGCAGATGCCACTGTTCATTCTGTGCTGACTGTGTTGCTGCGCAGCAGAGAGCAGGCTCTGAACTGATTCCATTCAAATGCTTTTCCTGTATGAAAGGGAGCAGTGAAAGCAACGATGGATGCACCGATGTAAAGGTGATTGTGTGCTGAACAGGTCCACCACAAGCTTTCAATCCTGGCTCTTCTGCTGTGGGAGCAGAGGCCAAACGTTCGTGCTGTACTCACTGTGCTGCTGGGCAGCTGAAAGCGACCAGCTGAGAATTTGGATTCAAATGGAGTTTTAGGTATGAAACCGAGGAGAGACTGCAATGATGGTGACACCGTTGCAAAGCAGCCTGTGTGCTGAAGAGGCCCAGCACTAGCTTTCCCTGCTGGTTCTTCTGCTGTGGGAGCAGATGCCACTGTTCATTCTGTGCTGACTGTGTTGCTGCGCAGCAGAGAGCAGGCTCTGAACTGATTCCATTCAAATGCTTTTCCTGTATGAAAGGGAGCAGTGAAAGCAACGATGGATGCACCAATGTAAAGGTGATTGTGTGCTGAACAGGTCCAGCACAAGCTTTCAATCCTGGCTCTTCTGCTGTGGGAGCAGAGGCCAAACGTTCGTGCTGTACTCACTGTGCTGCTGGGCAGCTGAAAGCGACCAGCTGAGAATTTGGATTCAAATGGAGTTTTAGGTATGAAACCGAGGAGAGACTGCAATGATGGTGACACCGTTGCAAAGCAGCCTGTGTGCTGAAGAGGCCCAGCACTAGCTTTCCCTGCTGGTTCTTCTGCTGTGGGAGCAGATGCCACTGTTCATTCTGTGCTGACTGTGTTGCTGCCAGCAGAGAGCAGGCTCTGAACTGATTCCATTCAAATGCTTTTCCTGTATGAAAGGGAGCAGTGAAAGCAACGATGGATGCACCAATGTAAAGGTGATTGTGTGCTGAACAGGTCCAGCACAAGCTTTCAATCCTGACACTTCTGCTGTGGGAGCAGAGGCCAAACGTTCGTGCTGTACTCACTGGGCTGCTGGGCAGCTGAAAGCGACCAGCTGAGAATTTGGATTCAAATGGAGTTTTAGGTATGAAACCGAGGAGAGACTGCAATGATGGTGACACCGTTGCAAAGCAGCCTGTGTGCTGAAGAGGCCCAGCACTAGCTTTCCCTGCTGGTTCTTCTGCTGTGGGAGCAGATGCCACTGTTCATTCTGTGCTGACTGTGTTGCTGCGCAGCAGAGAGCAGGCTCTTTACTGATTCCATTCAAATGATTTTCCTGTATGAAAGGGAGCAGTGAAAGCAACGATGGATGCACCAATGTAAAGGTGATTGTGTGCTGAACAGGTCCAGCACAAGCTTTCAATCCTGGCTCTTCTGCTGTGGGAGCAGAAGCCAAACGTTCGTGCTGTACTCACTGTGCTGCCTGCAGCTGAGAGAGACCAGCTGAGAATTTGGATTCAAATGGAGTTTTAGGTATGAAACCGAGGAGAGACTGCAATGATGGTGACACCGTTGCAAAGCAGCCTGTGTGCTGAAGAGGCCCAGCACTAGCTTTCCCTGCTGGTTCTTCTGCTGTGGGAGCAGATGCCACTGTTCATTCTGTGCTGACTGTGTTGCTGCGCAGCAGAGAGCAGGCTCTGAACTGATTCCATTCAAATGCTTTTCCTGTATGAAAGGGAGCAGTGAAAGCAACGATGGATGCACCAATGTAAAGGTGATTGTGTGCTGAACAGGTCCAGCACAAGCTTTCAATCCTGGCTCTTCTGCTGTGGGAGCAGAGGCCAAACGTTCGTGCTGTACTCACTGTGCTGCTGGGCAGCTGAGAGCGACCAGCTGAGAATTTGGATTCAAATGGAGTTTTAGGTATGAAACCGAGGAGAGACTGCAATGATGGTGACACCGTTGCAAAGCAGCCTGTGTGCTGAAGAGGCCCAGCACTAGCTTTCCCTGCTGGTTCTTCTGCTGTGGGAGCAGATGCCACTGTTCATTCTGTGCTGACTGTGTTGCTGCGCAGCAGAGAGCAGGCTCTGAACTGATTCCATTCAAATGCTTTTCCTCTATGAAAGGGAGCAGTGAAAGCAACGATGGATGCACCAGTGTAAACCTGGCTCTTCTGCTGTGGGAGCAGAAGCCAAACGTTGATCCTGTTGTGCTTCACTGTGCTGCCTGCAGCTGAGAGACCAGCTGAGAATTAAGATACAATGGAGTTTTAGGTATGAAACCAAGGAGGCTTGCAATGATGGTGACACCGTTGCAAGACGGCCCCTGTGTGCTGAAGAGGCCCAGCACTAGCTTCCCCTGCTCGTTCTTCGGCTGTGGGAGCAGAGGCCTCTGTTCTTTCTGTGCTGACTGTGTTGCTGCCAGCAGAGCAGGCTCTGAACTGATTCCATTCAAATGCTTTTCCTGTATGAAAGGGAGCAGTGAAAGCAACGATGGATGCACCAATGTAAAGGTGATTGTGTGATGAACAGGTCCAGCACAAGCTTTCAATCCTGGCTCTTCTGCTGTGGGAGCAGAAGCCAAACGTTCGTGCTGTACTCACTGTGCTGCTGGGCAACTGAAAGCGACCAGCTGAGAATTTGGATTCAAATGGAGTTTTAGGTATGAAACCGAGGAGAGACTGCAATGATGGTGACACCGTTGCAAAGCAGCCTGTGTGCTGAAGAGGCCCAGCACTAGCTTTCCCTGCTGGTTCTTCTGCTGTGGGAGCAGATGCCACTGTTCATTCTGTGCTGACAGTGTTGCTGCGCAGCAGAGAGCAGGCTCTGAACTGATTCCATTCAAATGCTTTTCCTGTATGAAAAGGGAGCAGTGAAAGCAACGATCGATGCACCAATGTAAAGGTGATTGTGTGCTGAACAGGTCCAGCACAAGCTTTCAATCCTGGCACTTCTGCTGTGGGAGCAGAAGCCAAACGTTCGTGCTGTACTCACTGTGCTGCTGGGCAACTGAAAGCGACCAGCTGAGAATTTGGATTCAAATGGACTTTTAGGTATGAAACCGAGGAGAGACTGCAATGATGGTGACACCGTTGCAAAGCAGCCTGTGTGCTGAAGAGGCCCAGCACTAGCTTTCCCTGCTGGTTCTTCTGCTGTGGGAGCAGTGCCACTGTTCTTTCTGTGCTGACAGTGTTGCTGCGCAGCAGAGAGCAGGCTCTGAACTGATTCCATTCAATTGCTTTTCCTGTATGAAAGGGAGCAGTGAAAGCAACGATGGATGCACCAATGTAAAGGTGATTGTGTGCTGAACAGGTCCAGCACAAGCTTTCAATCCTGACACTTCTGTTGTGGGAGGAGAAGCCAAACGTTCGTGCTGTACTCACTGTGCTGCTGTGCAACTGAAAGCGACCAGCTGAGAATTTGGATTCAAATGGAGTTTTAGGTATGAAACCGAGGAGAGACTGCAATGATGGTGACACCGTTCGCAAAGCAGCCTGTGTGCTGAAGAGGCCCAGCACTAGCTTTCCCTGCTGGTTCTTCTGCTGTGGGAGCAGATGCCACTGTTCATTCTGTGCTGACAGTGTTGCTGCGCAGCAGAGAGCAGGCTCTGAACTGATTCCATTCAAATGCTTTTCCTGTATGAAAGGGAGCAGTGAAAGCAACGATGGATGCACCAATGTAAAGGTGATTGTGTGCTGAACAGGTCCAGCACAAGCTTTCCCTCCTGGCTCTTCTGCTGTGGGAGCAGAAGCCAAACGTTCGTGCTGTACTCACTGTGCTGCTGGGCAACTGAAAGCGACCAGCTGAGAATTTGGATTCAAATGGAGTGTTAGGTATGAAACCGAGGAGAGACTGCAATGATGGTGACACCGTTGCAAAGCAGCCTGTGTGCTGAAGAGGCCCAGCACTAGCTTTCCCTGCTGGTTCTTCTGCTGTGGGAGCAGATGCCACTGTTCATTCTGTGCTGACTGTGTTGCTGCGCAGCAGAGAGCAGGCTCTGAACTGATTCCATTCAAATGCTTTTCCTGTATGAAAGGGAGCAGTGAAGCAACGATGGATGCACCAATGTAAAGGTGATTGTGTGCTGAACAAGTCCAGCGCAGAGCTTTTTCAATCCTGGCTCTTCTGCTGTGGCGAGCAGAAGAAGCCGAAACGTTCGTGCTGTACTCACTGTGCTGCCTGCAACTGAAAGCGACCAGCTGAGATTTGGATCAAATGGACTTTTAGGTATGAAACCGAGGAGAGACTGCAATGATGGTGACACCGTTGCAAAGCAGCCTGTGTGCTGAAGAGGCCCAGCACTAGTTTTCCCTGCTGGTTCTTCTGCTGTGGGAGCAGATGCCACTGTTCTTTCTGTGCTGACTGTGTTGCTGCCAGCAGAGAGCAGGCTCTGAACTGATTCCATTCAAATGCTTTTCCTGTATGAAAGGGAGCAGTGAAAGAAACGATGGATGCACCAATGTAAAGGTGATTGTGTGATGAACAGGTCCAGCACAAGCTTTCAATCCTGGCTCTTCTGCTGTGGGCGCAGAAGCCAAACGTTCGTGCTGTACTCACTGTGCTGCTGGGCAACTGAAAGCGACCAGCTGAGAATTTGGATGCAAATGGAGTTTTAGGTATGAAACCGAGGAGAGACTGCAATGATGGTGACACCGTTGCAAAGCAGCCTGTGTGCTGAAGAGGCCCAGCACTAGCTTTCCCTGCTGGTTCTTCTGCTGTGGGAGCAGATGCCACTGTTCATTCTGTGCTGACAGTGTTGCTGCGCAGCAGAGAGCAGGCTCTGAACTGATTCCATTCAAATGCTTTTCCTGTATGAAAGGGAGCAGTGAAAGCAACGATGGATGCACCAATGTAAAGGTGATTGTGTGCTGAACAGGTCCAGCACAAGCTTTCCCCTCCTGGCTCTTCTGCTGTGGGGAGCAGAAGCCAAACGTTCGTGCTGTACTCACTGTGTTGCTGGGCAACTGAAAGCGACCAGCTGAGAATTTGGATTCAAATGGAGTTTTAGGTATGAAACCGAGGAGAGACTGCAATGATGGTGACACCGTTGCAAAGCAGCCTGTGTGCTGAAGAGGCCCAGCACTAGCTTTCCCCTGCTGGTTCTTCTGCTGTGGGAGCAGATGCCACCGTTCATTCTGTGCTGACAGTGTTGCTGCGCAGCAGAGAGCAGGCTCTGAACTGATTCCATTCAAATGCTTTTCCTGTATGAAAGGGAGCAGTGAAAACAGACGATGGATGCACCAATGTAAAGGTGATTGTGTGCTGAACAGGTCCAGCACAAGCTTTCCCTCCTGGCTCATCTGCTGTGGGAGCAGAAGCCAAACGTTCGTGCTGTACTCACTGTGCTGCTGGGCAGCTGAAAGAGACCAGCTGAGAATTTGGATTCAAATGGAGTTTTAGGTAAGAAACCGAGGAGAGACTGCAATGATGGTGACACCGTTGCAAAGCAGCCTGTGTGCTGAAGAGGCCCAGCACTAGCTTTCCCTGCTGGTTCTTCTGCTGTGGGAGCAGATCCCACTGTTCTTTCTGTGCTGACTGTGTTGCTGCCAGCAGAGAGCAGGCTCTGAACTGATTCCATTCAAATGCTTTTCCTGTATGAAAGGGAGCAGTGAAGGAAGCAACGATGGATGCACCAATGTAAAGGTGATTGTGTGCTGAACAGGTCCAGCACAAGCTTTCTGAGAGACCAGCTGAGAATTTGGATTCAAATGGAGTTTTATCAATCCTGGCTCTTCTGCTGTGGGAGCAGAAGCCAAACGTTCGTGCTGTACTCACTGTGCTGCTGGGCAACTGAAAGCGACCAGCTGAGAATTTGGATTCAAATGGAGTTTTAGGTATGAAACCGAGGAGAGACTGCAATGATGGTGACACCGTTGCAAAGCAGCCTGTGTGCTGAAGAGGCCCAGCACTAGCTTTCCCTGCTGGTTCTTCTGCTGTGGGAGCAGATGCCACTGTTCATTCTGTGCTGACAGTGTTGCTGCGCAGCAGAGAGCAGGCTCTGAACTGATTCCATTCAAATGCTTTTCCTGTATGAAAGGGAGCAGTGAAAGCAACGATGGATGCACCAATGTAAAGGTGATTGTGTGCTGAACAGGTCCAGCACAAGCTTTCAATCCTGGCTCTTCTGCTGTGGGAGCAGAAGCCAAACGTTCGTGCTGTACTCACTGTGCTGCTGGGCAACTGAAAGCGACCAGCTGAGAATTTGGATTCAAATGGAGTTTTAGGTATGAAACCGAGGAGAGACTGCAATGATGGTGACACCGTTGCAAAGCAGCCTGTGTGCTGAAGAGGCCCAGCACTAGCTTTCCCTGCTGGTTCTTCTGCTGTGGGAGCAGATGCCACTGTTCATTCTGTGCTGACTGTGTTGCTGCCAGCAGAGAGCAGGCTCTGAACTGATTCCATTCAAATGCTTTTCCTGTATGAAAGGGAGCAGTGAAAGCAACGATGGATGCACCAATGTAAAGGTGATTGTGTGCTGAACAGGTCCAGCACAAGCTTTCAATCCTGGCTCTTCTGCTGTGGGAGCAGAAGCCAAACGTTCGTGCTGTACTCACTGTGCTGCTGGGCAACTGAGAGCGACCAGCTGAGAATTTGGATTCAAATGGAGTTTTAGGTATGAAACCGAGGAGAGACTGCAATGATGGTGACACCGTTGCAAAGCAGCCTGTGTGCTGAAGAGGCCCAGCACTAGCTTTCCCTGCTGGTTCTTCTGCTGTGGGAGCAGATGCCACTGTTCATTCTGTGCTGACAGTGTTGCTGCGCAGCAGAGAGCAGGCTCTGAACTGATTCCATTCAAATGCTTTTCCTGTATGAAAGGGAGCAGTGAAAGCAACGATGGATGCACCAATGTAAAGGTGATTGTGTGCTGAACAGGTCCAGCACAAGCTTTCAATCCTGGCTCTTCTGCTGTGGGAGCAGAAGCCAAACGTTCGTGCTGTACTCACTGTTGGCTCATCTGCTGTGGGAGCAGAAGCCAAACGTTCGTGCTGTACTCACTGTGCTGCTGGGCAGCTGAAAGCGACCAGCTGAGAATTTGGATTCAAATGGAGTTTTAGGTATGAAACCGAGGAGAGACTGCAATGATGGTGACACCGTTGCAAAGCAGCCTGTGTGCTGAAGAGGCCCAGCACTAGCTTTCCCTGCTGGTTCTTCTGCTGTGGGAGCAGATGCCACTGTTCTTTCTGTGCTGACAGTGTTGCTGCGCAGCAGAGAGCAGGCTCTGAACTGATTCCATTCAAATGCTTTTCCTGTATGAAAGGGAGCAGTGAAAGCAACGATGGATGCACCAATGTAAAGGTGATTGTGTGCTGAACAGGTCCAGCACAAGCTTTCAATCCTGGCTCTTCTGCTGTGGGAGCAGAAGCCAAACGTTCGTGCTGTACTCACTGTGCTGCTGGGCAACTGAAAGCGACCAGCTGAGAATTTGGATTCAAATGGAGTTTTAGGTATGAAACCGAGGAGAGACTGCAATGATGGTGACACCGTTGCAAAGCAGCCTGTGTGCTGAAGAGGCCCAGCACTAGCTTTCCCTGCTGGTTCTTCTGCTGTGGGAGCAGATGCCACTGTTCATTCTGTGCTGACTGTGTTGCTGCCAGCAGAGAGCAGGCTCTGAACTGATTCCATTCAAATGCTTTTCCTGTATGAAAGGGAGCAGTGAAAGCAACGATGGATGCACCAATGTAAAGGTGATTGTGTGCTGAACAGGTCCAGCACAAGCTTTCAATCCTGGCTCTTCTGCTGTGGGAGCAGAAGCCAAACGTTCGTGCTGTACTCACTGTGCTGCTGGGCAACTGAAAGCGACCAGCTGAGAATTTGGATTCAAATGGAGTTTTAGGTATGAAACCGAGGAGAGACTGCAATGATGGTGACACCGTTGCAAAGCAGCCTGTGTGCTGAAGAGGCCCAGCACTAGCTTTCCCTGCTGGTTCTTCTGCTGTGGGAGCAGATGCCACTGTTCATTCTGTGCTGACAGTGTTGCTGCGCAGCAGAGAGCAGGCTCTGAACTGATTCCATTCAAATGCTTTTCCTGTATGAAAGGGAGCAGTGAAAGCAACGATGGATGCACCAATGTAAAGGTGATTGTGTGCTGAACAGGTCCAGCACAAGCTTTATCCTGGCTCTTCTGCTGTGGGAGCAGAAGCCAAACGTTCGTGCTGTACTCACTGTGCTGCTGGGCAACTGAAAGCGACCAGCTGAGAATTTGGATTCAAATGGAGTTTTAGGTATGAAACCGAGGAGAGACTGCAATGATGGTGACACCGTTGCAAAGCAGCCTGTGTGCTGAAGAGGCCCAGCACTAGCTTTCCCTGCTGGTTCTTCTGCTGTGGGAGCAGATGCCACTGTTCATTCTGTGCTGACTGTGTTGCTGCCAGCAGAGAGCAGGCTCTGAACTGATTCCATTCAAATGCTTTTCCTGTATGAAAGGGAGCAGTGAAAGCAACGATGGATGCACCAATGTAAAGGTGATTGTGTGCTGAACAGGTCCAGCACAAGCTTTCAATCCTGGCTCTTCTGCTGTGGGAGCAGAAGCCAAACGTTCGTGCTGTACTCACTGTGCTGCTGGGC
The DNA here is from genome assembly GCF_034315485.1 of Pezoporus occidentalis. NCBI lineage: Eukaryota > Metazoa > Chordata > Aves > Psittaciformes > Psittacidae > Pezoporus > Pezoporus occidentalis. The sequence goes on along the minus strand of NW_026915855.1, from coordinate 15,674 downwards.
AACTGAAAGCGACCAGCTGAGAATTTGGATTCAAATGGAGTTTTAGGTATGAAACCGAGGAGAGACTGCAATGATGGTGACACCGTTGCAAAGCAGCCTGTGTGCTGAAGAGGCCCAGCACTAGCTTTCCCTGCTGGTTCTTCTGCTGTGGGAGCAGATGCCACTGTTCATTCTGTGCTGACAGTGTTGCTGCGCAGCAGAGAGCAGGCTCTGAACTGATTCCATTCAAATGCTTTTCCTGTATGAAAGGGAGCAGTGAAAGCAACGATGGATGCACCAATGTAAAGGTGATTGTGTGCTGAACAGGTCCAGCACAAGCTTTCAATCCTGGCTCTTCTGCTGTGGGAGCAGAAGCCAAACGTTCGTGCTGTACTCACTGTGCTGCTGGGCAACTGAAAGCGACCAGCTGAGAATTTGGATTCAAATGGAGTTTTAGGTATGAAACCGAGGAGAGACTGCAATGATGGTGACACCGTTGCAAAGCAGCCTGTGTGCTGAAGAGGCCCAGCACTAGCTTTCCCTGCTGGTTCTTCTGCTGTGGGAGCAGATGCCACTGTTCTTTCTGTGCTGACTGTGTTGCTGCCAGCAGAGAGCAGGCTCTGAACTGATTCCATTCAAATGCTTTTCCTGTATGAAAGGGAGCAGTGAAAGCAACGATGGATGCACCAATGTAAAGGTGATTGTGTGCTGAACAGGTCCAGCACAAGCTTTCAATCCTGGCTCTTCTGCTGTGGGAGCAGAAGCCAAACGTTCGTGCTGTACTCACTGTGCTGCTGGGCAACTGAAAGCGACCAGCTGAGAATTTGGATTCAAATGGAGTTTTAGGTATGAAACCGAGGAGAGACTGCAATGATGGTGACACCGTTGCAAAGCAGCCTGTGTGCTGAAGAGGCCCAGCACTAGCTTTCCCTGCTGGTTCTTCTGCTGTGGGAGCAGATGCCACTGTTCATTCTGTGCTGACAGTGTTGCTGCGCAGCAGAGAGCAGGCTCTGAACTGATTCCATTCAAATGCTTTTCCTGTATGAAAGGGAGCAGTGAAAGCAACGATGGATGCACCAATGTAAAGGTGATTGTGTGCTGAACAGGTCCAGCACAAGCTTTCAATCCTGGCTCTTCTGCTGTGGGAGCAGAAGCCAAACGTTCGTGCTGTACTCACTGTGCTGCTGGGCAACTGAAAGCGACCAGCTGAGAATTTGGATTCAAATGGAGTTTTAGGTATGAAACCGAGGAGAGACTGCAATGATGGTGACACCGTTGCAAAGCAGCCTGTGTGCTGAAGAGGCCCAGCACTAGCTTTCCCTGCTGGTTCTTCTGCTGTGGGAGCAGATGCCACTGTTCATTCTGTGCTGACTGTGTTGCTGCGCAGCAGAGAGCAGGCTCTGAACTGATTCCATTCAAATGCTTTTCCTGTATGAAAGGGAGCAGTGAAAGCAACGATGGATGCACCAATGTAAAGGTGATTGTGTGCTGAACAGGTCCAGCACAAGCTTTCAATCCTGGCTCTTCTGCTGTGGGAGCAGAAGCCAAACGTTCGTGCTGTACTACTGTGCTGCTGGGCAACTGAAAGCGACCAGCTGAGAATTTGGATTCAAATGGAGTTTTAGGTATGAAACCGAGGAGAGACTGCAATGATGGTGACACCGTTGCAAAGCAGCCTGTGTGCTGAAGAGGCCCAGCACTAGCTTTCCCTGCTGGTTCTTCTGCTGTGGGAGCAGATGCCACTGTTCATTCTGTGCTGACAGTGTTGCTGCGCAGCAGAGAGCAGGCTCTGAACTGATTCCATTCAAATGCTTTTCCTGTATGAAAGGGAGCAGTGAAAGCAACGATGGATGCACCAATGTAAAGGTGATTGTGTGCTGAACAGGTCCAGCACAAGCTTTCAATCCTGGCTCTTCTGCTGTGGGAGCAGAAGCCAAACGTTCGTGCTGTACTCACTGTGCTGCTGGGCAACTGAAAGCGACCAGCTGAGAATTTGGATTCAAATGGAGTTTTAGGTATGAAACCGAGGAGAGACTGCAATGATGGTGACACCGTTGCAAAGCAGCCTGTGTGCTGAAGAGGCCCAGCACTAGCTTTCCCTGCTGGTTCTTCTGCTGTGGGAGCAGATGCCACTGTTCTTTCTGTGCTGACTGTGTTGCTGCCAGCAGAGAGCAGGCTCTGAACTGATTCCATTCAAATGCTTTTCCTGTATGAAAGGGAGCAGTGAAAGCAACGATGGATGCACCAATGTAAAGGTGATTGTGTGCTGAACAGGTCCAGCACCAGCTTTCAATCCTGACACTTCTGTTGTGGGAGGAGAAGCCAAACGTTCGTGCTGTACTCACTGTGCTGCTGGGCAACTGAAAGCGACCAGCTGAGAATTTGGATTCAAATGGAGTTTTAGGTATGAAACCGAGGAGAGACTGCAATGATGGTGACACCGTTGCAAAGCAGCCTGTGTGCTGAAGAGGCCCAGCACTAGCTTTCCCTGCTGGTTCTTCTGCTGTGGGAGCAGATGCCACTGTTCATTCTGTGCTGACAGTGTTGCTGCGCAGCAGAGAGAGGCTCTGAACTGATTCCATTCAAATGCTTTTCCTGTATGAAAGGGAGCAGTGAAAGCAACGATGGATGCACCAATGTAAAGGTGATTGTGTGCTGAACAGGTCCAGCACAAGCTTTCAATCCTGGCTCTTCTGCTGTGGGAGCAGAAGCCAAACGTTCGTGCTGTACTCACTGTGCTGCTGGGCAACTGAAAGCGACCAGCTGAGAATTTGGATTCAAATGGAGTTTTAGGTATGAAACCGAGGAGAGACTGCAATGATGGTGACACCGTTGCAAAGCAGCCTGTGTGCTGAAGAGGCCCAGCACTAGCTTTCCCTGCTGGTTCTTCTGCTGTGGGAGCAGATGCCACTGTTCTTTCTGTGCTGACTGTGTTGCTGCCAGCAGAGAGCAGGCTCTGAACTGATTCCATTCAAATGCTTTTCCTGTATGAAAGGGAGCAGTGAAAGCAACGATGGATGCACCAATGTAAAGGTGATTGTGTGCTGAACAGGTCCAGCACAAGCTTTCAATCCTGGCTCTTCTGCTGTGGGAGCAGAAGCCAAACGTTCGTGCTGTACTCACTGTGCTGCTGGGCAACTGAAAGCGACCAGCTGAGAATTTGGATTCAAATGGAGTTTTAGGTATGAAACCGAGGAGAGACTGCAATGATGGTGACACCGTTGCAAAGCAGCCTGTGTGCTGAAGAGGCCCAGCACTAGCTTTCCCTGCTGGTTCTTCTGCTGTGGGAGCAGATGCCACTGTTCATTCTGTGCTGACAGTGTTGCTGCGCAGCAGAGAGCAGGCTCTGAACTGATTCCATTCAATTGCTTTTCCTGTATGAAAGGGAGCAGTGAAAGCAACGATGGATGCACCAATGTAAAGGTGATTGTGTGCTGAACAGGTCCAGCACAAGCTTTCAATCCTGGCTCTTCTGCTGTGGGAGCAGAAGCCAAACGTTCGTGCTGTACTCACTGTGCTGCCTGCAGCTGAGAGAGACCAGCTGAGAATTTGGATTCAAATGGATTTTAGGTATGAAACCGAGGAGAGACTGCAATGATGGTGACACCGTTGCAAAGCAGCCTGTGTGCTGAAGAGGCCCAGCACTAGCTTTCCCTGCTGGTTCTTCTGCTGTGGGAGCAGATGCCACTGTTCATTCTGTGCTGACTGTGTTGCTGCGCAGCAGAGAGCAGGCTCTGAACTGATTCCATTCAAATGCTTTTCCTGTATGAAAGGGAGCAGTGAAAGCAACGATGGATGCACCAATGTAAAGGTGATTGTGTGCTGAACAGGTCCAGCACAAGCTTTCAATCCTGGCTCTTCTGCTGTGGGAGCAGAAGCCAAACGTTCGTGCTGTACTCACTGTGCTGCTGGGCAACTGAAAGCGACCAGCTGAGAATTTGGATTCAAATGGAGTTTTAGGTATGAAACCGAGGAGAGACTGCAATGATGGTGACACCGTTGCAAAGCAGCCTGTGTGCTGAAGAGGCCCAGCACTAGCTTTCCCTGCTGGTTCTTCTGCTGTGGGAGCAGATGCCACTGTTCTTTCTGTGCTGACTGTGTTGCTGCCAGCAGAGAGCAGGCTCTGAACTGATTCCATTCAAATGCTTTTCCTGTATGAAAGGGAGCAGTGAAAGCAACGATGGATGCACCAATGTAAAGGTGATTGTGTGCTGAACAGGTCCAGCACAAGCTTTCAATCCTGGCTCTTCTGCTGTGGGAGCAGAAGCCAAACGTTCGTGCTGTACTCACTGTGCTGCTGGGCAACTGAAAGCGACCAGCTGAGAATTTGGATTCAAATGGAGTTTTAGGTATGAAACCGAGGAGAGACTGCAATGATGGTGACACCGTTGCAAAGCAGCCTGTGTGCTGAAGAGGCCCAGCACTAGCTTTCCCTGCTGGTTCTTCTGCTGTGGGAGCAGATGCCACTGTTCATTCTGTGCTGACAGTGTTGCTGCGCAGCAGAGAGCAGGCTCTGAACTGATTCCATTCAAATGCTTTTCCTGTATGAAAGGGAGCAGTGAAAGCAACGATGGATGCACCAATGTAAAGGTGATTGTGTGCTGAACAGGTCCAGCACAAGCTTTCCCTCCTGGCTCATCTGCTGTGGGAGTCCCTGCTGGTTCTTCTGCTGTGGGAGCAGATGCCACTGTTCATTCTGTGCTGACTGTGTTGCTGCCAGCAGAGAGCAGGCTCTGAACTGATTCCATTCAAATGCTTTTCCTGTATGAAAGGGAGCAGTGAAAGCAACGATGGATGCACCAATGTAAAGGTGATTGTGTGCTGAACAGGTCCAGCACAAGCTTTCAATCCTGGCTCTTCTGCTGTGGGAGCAGAAGCCAAACGTTCGTGCTGTACTCACTGTGCTGCTGGGCAGCTGAAAGCGACCAGCTGAGAATTTGGATTCAAATGGAGTTTTAGGTATGAAACCGAGGAGAGACTGCAATGATGGTGACACCGTTGCAAAGCAGCCTGTGTGCTGAAGAGGCCCAGCACTAGCTTTCCCTGCTGGTTCTTCTGCTGTGGGAGCAGATGCCACTGTTCATTCTGTGCTGACTGTGTTGCTGCGCAGCAGAGAGCAGGCTCTGAACTGATTCCATTCAAATTTTCCTGTATGAAAGGGAGCAGTGAAAGCAACGATGGATGCACCAATGTAAAGGTGATTGTGTGCTGAACAGGTCCAGCACAAGCTTTCAATCCTGGCTCTTCTGCTGTGGGAGCAGAAGCCAAACGTTCGTGCTGTACTCACTGTGCTGCTGGGCAGCTGAGAGAGACCAGCTGAGAATTTGGATTCAAATGGAGTTTTAGGTATGAAACCGAGGAGAGACTGCAATGATGGTGACACCGTTGCAAAGCAGCCTGTGTGCTGAAGAGGCCCAGCACTAGCTTTCCCTGCTGGTTCTTCTGCTGTGGGAGCAGATGCCACTGTTCATTCTGTGCTGACTGTGTTGCTGCCAGCAGAGAGCAGGCTCTGAACTGATTCCATTCAAATGCTTTTCCTGTATGAAAGGGAGCAGTGAAAGCAACGATGGATGCACCAATGTAAAGGTGATTGTGTGCTGAACAGGTCCAGCACAAGCTTTCAATCCTGGCTCTTCTGCTGTGGGAGCAGAAGCCAAACGTTCGTGCTGTACTCACTGTGCTGCTGGGCAGCTGAAAGCGACCAGCTGAGAATTTGGATTCAAATGGAGTTTTAGGTATGAAACCGAGGAGAGACTGCAATGATGGTGACACCGTTGCAAAGCAGCCTGTGTGCTGAAGAGGCCCAGCACTAGCTTTCCCTGCTGGTTCTTCTGCTGTGGGAGCAGATGCCACTGTTCATTCTGTGCTGACTGTGTTGCTGCGCAGCAGAGAGCAGGCTCTGAACTGATTCCATTCAAATGCTTTTCCTGTATGAAAGGGAGCAGTGAAAGCAACGATGGATGCACCAATGTAAAGGTGATTGTGTGCTGAACAGGTCCAGCACAAGCTTTCAATCCTGGCTCTTCTGCTGTGGGAGCAGAGGCCAAACGTTCGTGCTGTACTCACTGTGCTGCTGGGCAGCTGAAAGCGACCAGCTGAGAATTTGGATTCAAATGGAGTTTTAGGTATGAAACCGAGGAGAGACTGCAATGATGGTGACACCGTTGCAAAGCAGCCTGTGTGCTGAAGAGGCCCAGCACTAGCTTTCCCTGCTGGTTCTTCTGCTGTGGGAGCAGATGCCACTGTTCATTCTGTGCTGACTGTGTTGCTGCGCAGCAGAGAGCAGGCTCTGAACTGATTCCATTCAAATGCTTTTCCTGTATGAAAGGGAGCAGTGAAAGCAACGATGGATGCACCAATGTAAAGGTGATTGTGTGCTGAACAGGTCCAGCACAAGCTTTCAATCCTGGCTCTTCTGCTGTGGGAGCAGAAGCCAAACGTTCGTGCTGTACTCACTGTGCTGCTGCAGCTGAGAGAGACCAGCTGAGAATTTGGATTCAAATGGAGTTTTAGGTATGAAACCGAGGAGAGACTGCAATGATGGTGACACCGTTGCAAAGCAGCCTGTGTGCTGAAGAGGCCCAGCACTAGCTTTCCCTGCTGGTTCTTCTGCTGTGGGAGCAGATGCCACTGTTCATTCTGTGCTGACTGTGTAGAGAGCAGGCTCTGAACTGATTCCATTCAAATGCTTTTCCTGTATGAAAGGGAGCAGTGAAAGCAACGATGGATGCACCAATGTAAAGGTGATTGTGTGCTGAACAGGTCCAGCACAAGCTTTCAATCCTGGCTCTTCTGCTGTGGGAGCAGAGGCCAAACGTTCGTGCTGTACTCACTGTGCTGCCTGCAGCTGAGAGAGACCAGCTGAGAATTTGGATTCAAATGGAGTTTTAGGTATGAAACCGAGGAGAGACTGCAATGATGGTGACACCGTTGCAAAGCAGCCTGTGTGCTGAAGAGGCCCAGCACTAGCTTTCCCTGCTGGTTCTTCTGCTGTGGGAGCAGATGCCACTGTTCATTCTGTGCTGACTGTGTTGCTGCGCAGCAGAGAGCAGGCTCTGAACTGATTCCATTCAAATGCTTTTCCTGTATGAAAGGGAGCAGTGAAAGCAACGATGGATGCACCAATGTAAAGGTGATTGTGTGCTGAACAGGTCCAGCACAAGCTTTCAATCCTGGCTCTTCTGCTGTGGGAGCAGAAGCCAAACGTTCGTGCTGTACTCACTGTGCTGCCTGCAGCTGAGAGAGACCAGCTGAGAATTTGGATTCAAATGGAGTTTTAGGTATGAAACCGAGGAGAGACTGCAATGATGGTGACACCGTTGCAAAGCAGCCTGTGTGCTGAAGAGGCCCAGCACTAGCTTTCCCTGCTGGTTCTTCTGCTGTGGGAGCAGATGCCACTGTTCATTCTGTGCTGACTGTGTTGCTGCGCAGCAGAGAGCAGGCTCTGAACTGATTCCATTCAAATGCTTTTCCTGTATGAAAGGGAGCAGTGAAAGCAACGATGGATGCACCAATGTAAAGGTGATTGTGTGCTGAACAGGTCCAGCACAAGCTTTCAATCCTGGCTCTTCTGCTGTGGGAGCAGAGGCCAAACGTTCGTGCTGTACTCACTGTGCTGCTGGGCAGCTGAAAGCGACCAGCTGAGAATTTGGATTCAAATGGACTTTTAGGTATGAAACCGAGGAGAGACTGCAATGATGGTGACACCGTTGCAAAGCAGCCTGTGTGCTGAAGAGGCCCAGCACTAGCTTTCCCTGCTGGTTCTTCTGCTGTGGGAGCAGATGCCACTGTTCATTCTGTGCTGACTGTGTTGCTGCCAGCAGAGAGCAGGCTCTGAACTGATTCCATTCAAATGCTTTTCCTGTATGAAAGGGAGCAGTGAAAGCAACGATGGATGCACCAATGTAAAGGTGATTGTGTGCTGAACAGGTCCAGCACAGCTTTCAATCCTGACTCTTCTGCTGTGGGAGCAGAGGCCAAACGTTCGTGCTGTACTCACTGTGCTGCTGGGCAGCTGAAAGCGACCAGCTGAGAATTTGGATTCAAATGGAGTTTTAGGTATGAAACCGAGGAGAGACTGCAATGATGGTGACACCGTTGCAAAGCAGCCTGTGTGCTGAAGAGGCCCAGCACTAGCTTTCCCTGCTGGTTCTTCTGCTGTGGGAGCAGATGCCACTGTTCATTCTGTGCTGACTGTGTTGCTGCGCAGCAGAGAGCAGGCTCTGAACTGATTCCATTCAAATGCTTTTCCTGTATGAAAGGGAGCAGTGAAAGCAACGATGGGTGCACCAATGTAAAGGTGATTGTGTGCTGAACAGGTCCAGCACAAGCTTTCAATCCTGGCTCTTCTGCTGTGGGAGCAGAGGCCAAACGTTCGTGCTGTACTCACTGTGCTGCTGGGCAGCTGAAAGCGACCAGCTGAGAATTTGGATTCAAATGGAGTTTTAGGTATGAAAGCGAGGAGAGACTGCAATGATGGTGACACCGTTGCAAAGCAGCCTGTGTGCTGAAGAGGCCCAGCACTAGCTTTCCCTGCTGGTTCTTCTGCTGTGGGAGCAGATGCCACTGTTCTTCCTGTGCTGACTGAGTTGCTGCCAGCAGAGAGCAGGCTCTGAACTGATTCCATTCAAATGCTTTTCCTGTATGAAAGGGAGCAGTGAAAGCAACGATGGATGCACCAATGTAAAGGTGATTGTGTGCTGAACAGGTCCAGCACCAGCTTTCAATCCTGACACTTCTGCTGTGGGAGCAGAGGCCAAACGTTCGTGCTGTACTCACTGGGCTGCTGGGCAGCTGAAAGCGACCAGCTGAGAATTTGGATTCAAATGGAGTTTTAGGTATGAAACCGAGGAGAGACTGCAATGATGGTGACACCGTTGCAAAGCAGCCTGTGTGCTGAAGAGGCCCAGCACTAGCTTTCCCTGCTGGTTCTTCTGCTGTGGGAGCAGATGCCACTGTTCATTCTGTGCTGACTGTGTTGCTGCGCAGCAGAGAGCAGGCTCTTTACTGATTCCATTCAAATGCTTTTCCTGTATGAAAGGGAGCAGCGAAAGCAACGATGGATGCACCGATGTAAAGGTGATTGTGTGCTGAACAGGTCCAGCACAAGCTTTCAATCCTGGCTCTTCTGCTGTGGGAGCAGAAGCCAAACGTTCGTGCTGTACTCACTGTGCTGCCTGCAGCTGAGAGAGACCAGCTGAGAATTTGGATTCAAATGGAGTTTTAGGTATGAAACCGAGGAGAGACTGCAATGATGGTGACACCGTTGCAAAGCAGCCTGTGTGCTGAAGAGGCCCAGCACTAGCTTTCCCTGCTGGTTCTTCTGCTGTGGGAGCAGATGCCACTGTTCATTCTGTGCTGACTGTGTTGCTGCGCAGCAGAGAGGAGGCTCTTTACTGATTCCATTCAAATGATTTTCCTCTATGAAAGGGAGCAGTGAAAGCAACGATGGATGCACCAGTGTAAAGGTGATTGTGTGCTGAACAGGTCCAGCACCAGCTTTCAATCCTGGCTCTTCTGCTGTGGGAGCAGAAGCCAAACGTTCGTGCTGTACTCACTGTGCTGCCTGCAGCTGAGAGAGACCAGCTGAGAATTTGGATTCAAATGGAGTTTTAGGTATGAAACCGAGGAGAGACTGCAATGATGGTGACACCGTTGCAAAGCAGCCTGTGTGCTGAAGAAGCCCAGCACTAGCTTTCCCTGCTGGTTCTTCTGCTGTGGGAGCAGATGCCACTGTTCATTCTGTGCTGACTGTGTTGCTGCCAGCAGAGAGCAGGCTCTGAACTGATTCCATTCAAATGCTTTTCCTGTATGAAAGGGAGCAGTGAAAGCAACGATGGATGCACCGATGTAAAGGTGATTGTGTGCTGAACAGGTCCAGCACAAGCTTTCAATCCTGGCTCTTCTGCTGTGGGAGCAGAGGCCAAACGTTCGTGCTGTACTCACTGTGCTGCTGGGCAGCTGAAAGCGACCAGCTGAGAATTTGGATTCAAATGGACTTTTAGGTATGAAAGCGAGGAGAGACTGCAATGATGGTGACACCGTTGCAAAGCAGCCTGTGTGCTGAAGAGGCCCAGCACTAGCTTTCCCTGCTGGTTCTTCTGCTGTGGGAGCAGATGCCACTGTTCTTTCTGTGCTGACTGTGTTGCTGCGCAGCAGAGAGCAGGCTCTGAACTGATTCCATTCAAATGCTTTTCCTGTATGAAAGGGAGCAGTGAAAGCAACGATGGATGCACCAATGTAAAGGTGATTGTGTGCTGAACAGGTCCAGCACCAGCTTTCAATCCTGGCTCTTCTGCTGTGGGAGCAGAAGCCAAACGTTCGTGCTGTACTCACTGTGCTGCTGGGCAGCTGAAAGCGACCAGCTGAGAATTTGGATTCAAATGGAGTTTTAGGTATGAAACCGAGGAGAGACTGCAATGATGGTGACACCGTTGCAAAGCAGCCTGTGTGCTGAAGAGGCCCAGCACTAGCTTTCCCTGCTGGTTCTTCTGCTGTGGGAGCAGATGCCACTGTTCATTCTGTGCTGACTGTGTTGCTGCGCAGCAGAGAGCAGGCTCTGAACTGATTCCATTCAAATGCTTTTCCTGTATGAAAGGGAGCAGTGAAAGCAACGATGGATGCACCAATGTAAAGGTGATTGTGTGCTGAACAGGTCCAGCACAAGCTTTCAATCCTGGCTCTTCTGCTGTGGGAGCAGAGGCCAAACGTTCGTGCTGTACTCACTGTGCTGCTGGGCAGCTGAAAGCGACCAGCTGAGAATTTGGATTCAAATGGACTTTTAGGTATGAAACCGAGGAGAGACTGCAATGATGGTGACACCGTTGCAAAGCAGCCTGTGTGCTGAAGAGGCCCAGCACTAGCTTTCCCTGCTGGTTCTTCTGCTGTGGGAGCAGATGCCACTGTTCATTCTGTGCTGACTGTGTTGCTGCGCAGCAGAGAGCAGGCTCTGAACTGATTCCATTCAAATGCTTTTCCTGTATGAAAGGGAGCAGTGAAAGCAACGATGGATGCACCAATGTAAAGGTGATTGTGTGCTGAACAGGTCCAGCACCAGCTTTCAATCCTGACACTTCTGCTGTGGGAGCAGAGGCCAAACGTTCGTGCTGTACTCACTGTGCTGCTGGGCAGCTGAGAGCGACCAGCTGAGAATTTGGATTCAAATGGAGTTTTAGGTATGAAACCGAGGAGAGACTGCAATGATGGTGACACCGTTGCAAAGCAGCCTGTGTGCTGAAGAGGCCCAGCACTAGCTTTCCCTGCTGGTTCTTCTGCTGTGGGAGCAGATGCCACTGTTCATTCTGTGCTGACTGTGTTGCTGCGCAGCAGAGAGCAGGCTCTTTACTGATTCCATTCAAATGCTTTTCCTGTATGAAAGGGAGCAGTGAAAGCAACGATGGATGCACCAATGTAAAGGTGATTGTGTGCTGAACAGGTCCAGCACAAGCTTTCAATCCTGGCTCTTCTGCTGTGGGAGCAGAGGCCAAACGTTCGTGCTGTACTCACTGTGCTGCTGGGCAGCTGAAAGCGACCAGCTGAGAATTTGGATTCAAATGGAGTTTTAGGTATGAAAGCGAGGAGAGACTGCAATGATGGTGACACCGTTGCAAAGCAGCCTGTGTGCTGAAGAGGCCCAGCACTAGCTTTCCCTGCTGGTTCTTCTGCTGTGGGAGCAGATGCCACTGTTCATTCTGTGCTGACTGTGTTGCTGCGCAGCAGAGAGCAGGCTCTGAACTGATTCCATTCAAATGCTTTTCCTGTATGAAAGGGAGCAGTGAAAGCAACGATGGATGCACCAATGTAAAGGTGATTGTGTGCTGAACAGGTCCAGCACAAGCTTTCAATCCTGGCTCTTCTGCTGTGGGAGCAGAGGCCAAACGTTCGTGCTGTACTCACTGTGCTGCTGGGCAGCTGAGAGCGACCAGCTGAGAATTTGGATTCAAATGGAGTTTTAGGTATGAAACCGAGGAGAGACTGCAATGATGGTGACACCGTTGCAAAGCAGCCTGTGTGCTGAAGAGGCCCAGCACTAGCTTTCCCTGCTGGTTCTTCTGCTGTGGGAGCAGATGCCACTGTTCATTCTGTGCTGACTGTGTTGCTGCGCAGCAGAGAGCAGGCTCTGAACTGATTCCATTCAAATGCTTTTCCTGTATGAAAGGGAGCAGTGAAAGCAACGATGGATGCACCAATGTAAAGGTGATTGTGTGCTGAACAGGTCCAGCACAAGCTTTCAATCCTGGCTCTTCTGCTGTGGGAGCAGAAGCCAAACGTTCGTGCTGTACTCACTGTGCTGCTGGGCAGCTGAAAGCGACCAGCTGAGAATTTGGATTCAAATGGAGTTTTAGGTATGAAACCGAGGAGAGACTGCAATGATGGTGACACCGTTGCAAAGCAGCCTGTGTGCTGAAGAGGCCCAGCACTAGCTTTCCCTGCTGGTTCTTCTGCTGTGGGAGCAGATGCCACTGTTCATTCTGTGCTGACTGTGTTGCTGCGCAGCAGAGAGCAGGCTCTGAACTGATTCCATTCAAATGCTTTTCCTGTATGAAAGGGAGCAGTGAAAGCAACGATGGATGCACCAGTGTAAAGGTGATTGTGTGCTGAACAGGTCCAGCACAAGCTTTCAATCCTGGCTCTTCTGCTGTGGGAGCAGAAGCCAAACGTTCGTGCTGTACTCACTGTGCTGCCTGCAGCTGAGAGAGACCAGCTGAGAATTTGGATTCAAATGGAGTTTTAGGTATGAAACCGAGGAGAGACTGCAATGATGGTGACACCGTTGCAAAGCAGCCTGTGTGCTGAAGAAGCCCAGCACTAGCTTTCCCTGCTGGTTCTTCTGCTGTGGGAGCAGATGCCACTGTTCATTCTGTGCTGACTGTGTTGCTGCCAGCAGAGAGCAGGCTCTGAACTGATTCCATTCAAATGCTTTTCCTGTATGAAAGGGAGCAGTGAAAGCAACGATGGATGCACCAATGTAAAGGTGATTGTGTGCTGAACAGGTCCAGCACAAGCTTTCAATCCTGGCTCTTCTGCTGTGGGAGCAGAGGCCAAACGTTCGTGCTGTACTCACTGTGCTGCTGGGCAGCTGAGAGAGACCAGCTGAGAATTTGGATTCAAATGGAGTTTTAGGTATGAAACCGAGGAGAGACTGCAATGATGGTGACACCGTTGCAAAGCAGCCTGTGTGCTGAAGAGGCCCAGCACTAGCTTTCCCTGCTGGTTCTTCTGCTGTGGGAGCAGATGCCACTGTTCATTCTGTGCTGACTGTGTTGCTGCGCAGCAGAGAGCAGGCTCTGAACTGATTCCATTCAAATGCTTTTCCTGTATGAAAGGGAGCAGTGAAAGCAACGATGGATGCACCAATGTAAAGGTGATTGTGTGCTGAACAGGTCCAGCACAAGCTTTCAATCCTGGCTCTTCTGCTGTGGGAGCAGAGGCCAAACGTTCGTGCTGTACTCACTGTGCTGCCTGCAGCTGAGAGAGACCAGCTGAGAATTTGGATTCAAATGGAGTTTTAGGTATGAAACCGAGGAGAGACTGCAATGATGGTGACACCGTTGCAAAGCAGCCTGTGTGCTGAAGAGGCCCAGCACTAGCTTTCCCTGCTGGTTCTTCTGCTGTGGGAGCAGATGCCACTGTTCATTCTGTGCTGACTGTGTTGCTGCGCAGCAGAGAGCAGGCTCTGAACTGATTCCATTCAAATGCTTTTCCTGTATGAAAGGGAGCAGTGAAAGCAACGATGGATGCACCAATGTAAAGGTGATTGTGTGCTGAACAGGTCCAGCACAAGCTTTCAATCCTGGCTCTTCTGCTGTGGGAGCAGAGGCCAAACGTTCGTGCTGTACTCACTGTGCTGCCTGCAGCTGAGAGAGACCAGCTGAGAATTTGGATTCAAATGGAGTTTTAGGTATGAAACCGAGGAGAGACTGCAATGATGGTGACACCGTTGCAAAGCAGCCTGTGTGCTGAAGAGGCCCAGCACTAGCTTTCCCTGCTGGTTCTTCTGCTGTGGGAGCAGATGCCACTGTTCATTCTGTGCTGACTGTGTTGCTGCGCAGCAGAGAGCAGGCTCTGAACTGATTCCATTCAAATGCTTTTCCTGTATGAAAGGGAGCAGTGAAAGCAACGATGGATGCACCAATGTAAAGGTGATTGTGTGCTGAACAGGTCCAGCACAAGCTTTCAATCCTGGCTCTTCTGCTGTGGGAGCAGAAGCCAAACGTTCGTGCTGTACTCACTGTGCTGCCTGCAGCTGAGAGACCAGCTGAGAATTTGGATTCAAATGGAGTTTTAGGTATGAAACCGAGGAGAGACTGCAATGATGGTGACACCGTTGCAAAGCAGCCTGTGTGCTGAAGAGGCCCAGCACTAGCTTTCCCTGCTGGTTCTTCTGCTGTGGGAGCAGATGCCACTGTTCATTCTGTGCTGACTGTGTTGCTGCCAGCAGAGAGCAGGCTCTGAACTGATTCCATTCAAATGCTTTTCCTGTATGAAAGGGAGCAGTGAAAGCAACGATGGATGCACCAATGTAAAGGTGATTGTGTGCTGAACAGGTCCAGCACAAGCTTTCAATCCTGACTCTTCTGCTGTGGGAGCAGAGGCCAAACGTTCGTGCTGTACTCACTGGGCTGCTGGGCAGCTGAAAGCGACCAGCTGAGAATTTGGATTCAAATGGAGTTTTAGGTATGAAACCGAGGAGAGACTGCAATGATGGTGACACCGTTGCAAAGCAGCCTGTGTGCTGAAGAGGCCCAGCACTAGCTTTCCCTGCTGGTTCTTCTGCTGTGGGAGCAGATGCCACTGTTCATTCTGTGCTGACTGTGTTGCTGCGCAGCAGAGAGCAGGCTCTTTACTGATTCCATTCAAATGATTTTCCTGTATGAAAGGGAGCAGTGAAAGCAACGATGGATGCACCGATGTAAAGGTGATTGTGTGCTGAACAGGTCCAGCACAAGCTTTCAATCCTGGCTCTTCTGCTGTGGGAGCAGAGGCCAAACGTTCGTGCTGTACTCACTGTGCTGCCTGCAGCTGAGAGAGACCAGCTGAGAATTTGGATTCAAATGGAGTTTTAGGTATGAAACCGAGGAGAGACTGCAATGATGGTGACACCGTTGCAAAGCAGCCTGTGTGCTGAAGAGGCCCAGCACTAGCTTTCCCTGCTGGTTCTTCTGCTGTGGGAGCAGATGCCACTGTTCATTCTGTGCTGACTGTGTTGCTGCGCAGCAGAGAGCAGGCTCTGAACTGATTCCATTCAAATGCTTTTCCTGTATGAAAGGGAGCAGTGAAAGCAACGATGGATGCACCAATGTAAAGGTGATTGTGTGCTGAACAGGTCCAGCACAAGCTTTCAATCCTGGCTCTTCTGCTGTGGGAGCAGAGGCCAAACGTTCGTGCTGTACTCACTGTGCTGCTGGGCAGCTGAAAGCGACCAGCTGAGAATTTGGATTCAAATGGACTTTTAGGTATGAAAGCGAGGAGAGACTGCAATGATGGTGACACCGTTGCAAAGCAGCCTGTGTGCTGAAGAGGCCCAGCACTAGCTTTCCCTGCTGGTTCTTCTGCTGTGGGAGCAGATGCCACTGTTCATTCTGTGCTGACTGTGTTGCTGCGCAGCAGAGAGCAGGCTCTGAACTGATTCCATTCAAATGCTTTTCCTCTATGAAAGGGAGCAGTGAAAGCAACGATGGATGCACCAGTGTAAA